>NC_134279.1:21335240-21635240 GCF_949628215.1 Phalacrocorax aristotelis
AAACTATTCCAATTCCTAATTAATCTTTTGTCTGGTACATGAATGTGTATTGTGCTGTTTTCACTCATATGGAATAACACTTCTGTGGACTAAAAGTCAGTGGTATTTTCCCTTGAGGAATATAGGCTGATTATTATTTTACTTGTTTCTATTACATTGTTTATGGGTGTAATAAATTATGCCTCTCCTTACCTCCCAGCTTCCAAGTAATAAAAAACTCTTATAGAAGAGACTATTTTTCTTCTTTTCCCCCTGTTTTTTTTTTGTCTTTGTATGTGAGGAGGATGATTTGCCTCCTCCTTGAGAAATACTGACAAACAATTTCTTGTTCAGAAGAAAAACTACCTAACAAAGGATATGCATCTATTATAGGGGTATACTTGTTTCACCTCACTTGTTGGTGACTGCCAATTTAAGACTGAAGTAAAAGTCACAAATCAGCTTATAAATCTGAAACATACTTCAGTAACCAGCCTGAAAAACAGGTTGTCTTTGTTCATTTTGTAGAAATGGCATTCACTGTGCAATTACCACAGCACTGGCACTAGTGTAGTTTTGCATTCTTATAGGAGTAGGAAAATGGGCCATAGAGTCCATATAAGACAATTAAGTTCAGGGCATGGTTTAAGTCACTGTAACTCATGTGTAAACAAGCCCAGTTCTTTTATCACCTGGTCACTGCAGAGGGGAATACTGTTTCATAGCACCATATTTAGGTGACCACTTATTCTGGTCTACCTGTGGGGGCATTTCCAAAATAACTGGGTGGGACAGAAATTTGTGTATGTCCAGAGGAGTTATGTCTTTTTTGGAAGGGGGTTGACCCAAGTGTCTACTCATGTTAATTGGGACCTCCACCAAGATTACCGTCATACTGAGCTGCAGACCTCAAAATCTACTCTTCTGCAGATCTAGAATGTAACAAGTTGCATGTGCAGGTGCTTGCCTGTATCTGGGTGCAGAAAACTTGGCCGTAGTGGCATCTACTTGCTAGATGCTGTCTTCCCGAAATGCAAGTTTGTTCGCGTAGTGTGCAAAACACCAAACTGCACACAGAGCAGAGGTATTTTATTCAAGTCATTTTTGCGCAAAGATGGGTGCTAGGTGGTAACTCCACAAAACTGGCACACCGCACCAAGAAACCACAATGTATTTATACAGTTAAATGTCTCAGTAACAACTAATAGTCACACACCCCCAGCTAATCATTGGTTAGTTTCTTTCTCATTTCAACTTGAAGGTATAGCTCCCCTTAAATTTACCACGCATGCTCAGAGAGTAAGGGGCTTATTTGACTGGGGGGTTTTCTGGCCTATGGGCATGATTTTTAGTATTGTAATGAGGATAGTTTACCTAAAGGTCACTTAGTTTTAGTTCTTATCAACATCCCAATTAGTTGTCCTCCTTGACTGTATACTTTATCACCCAGCTTTCTGTGCCTGCTGAGGTTGGATGTTCCCTTTATCAGTCTCTCAGTTCTTCTTCAGGGTTATAATCGTAAAACAAATGCTCCCTTCTTCTCTGGCTGCCAAATTCTGTTTTTCCAGGCTGACATGAGCCACTGTTATTGCTTAGCATAAAGTTCCATGTTGTTTGGGGTATCGATGCCAGGAGAAATGGGTGAGGTCTAGCTGCCCTTACCAGTTCCTTAAACAGGAGCTAGCTGAAAAAATGAAGGTATGTGAGGAGGCCAGGGAAATAAAGTGCAGAGGATGTCATGCTCACCTGACTGTGGGGTCTACAGAAAGCAAAGGGGAGAAGGCTCAGTGAAGAAACTTGTCTGTAAGCCCACACCATTCCCCCTAAACTTGCTGGAGGCAGCAACAATCTGCTACCACGTGTGAGCTATGCGTGACCTCTATGGAATGGCCGCTAGTGATAAAAGTCTCATACGGAGTGAAGAGTTCAAGTGGGTTTGCTGCATCAGCGGAGGCAGGAGCAGTCTGGGAGAAGGTAATGTTTTTCAGTGAAAGAGATCTCAACTGGTTCAAGTTTTTATGTTCTGTGGATTTTTTTTTGCTCTGAACTGGAAAAAAACCAAAAGGACTGGATAGATCTGATTACAAACCATTCTCCGTATGTTTTACCTTCAGCAGAATCTTCTCCCTTTTGTAGTCAGTGGTTGCAATGTGCTGCTGTGATTCCACAAAAGCTTCATAGAAAGGCAATGAGCAAGAACATTTGCAGTTGTTTCAGAGAGCCCTATAGAGTCCAAGGCCAAGAAAGGCAGAAAGGAAGTCATAGAGTGCTCTGAGATGGACACAGATTTAATTTTTATTGCTATCATTGGATCACTTTTCCTAGAAGGTAGTAATTATAGCAGAAAGGAAAAGGGGGGAAATTATCACTCCTAAGTTAAAAATATCTGGAGGAAAGTATATTGAGCATTGGCTGCTTGCTGATTTCAGTCTTATCTCCAAGTGCCTCTCTCCATTTATGTGTAAACTAAAGAAGGAGAATAATGGAAAGCACTTTTGTTGCTGGAATAGTCAGCAATATTCAGGCTCATTTGACAGTTTAATTTCATTTCCTTTGCTACAGGTTCCTCTCAATTGTTGCAAGAGCTAGCCAAATGTTATTTGCTGAATAATTTATTGAGTGAAATTTTTGGAATAAAATATGTTCTTCCTGTTAGAAACCCAACAAATAGAACTAACCTAACAATTCACAGATTTGATTAAATTATTTGACAAATTTTCACCAAAGTTTTTCAATAAAATATTCACCCTTCAGCAGGCTATGTTTATATCCCTAGCCCCTTCCACTATACAGAAGCAGAGTTCAGTACCCAGCTAAATCAGCAAAGGCCTGGAGCTGGTCTTGCAAACCTCTGCTGAGCACTAACAAAAAACTTCTTAATGTCTGACATTCTTGGCCTTAAATTTGTTTTTCCCCAGTGTGGTGAAATAATATGCCCCATTTAAATGACCATGGCCTTTCTCTGTCCCCCTGGTCCTTGCTCCTTCCTTAGGCACAGCCATGGGAGATACACTATTGGTGGGACCAAGGGCTCTCCAAAGAATCCTAGCTATGTTGCAGCCAACAGCAGTACTGCTGCTGAATTTTTAAGGGAGAGTCAGAATTTTGACCGTGGTGTCTGGCATGCTGTTCAGCTACTTGAAGTACTGCGAAGGAGCAATGTGCTGCTAAGACAAGCTACTTCCCTCTTCCTATTGACAAAGCTACAAACAACGAAATACTGATATTTTGGTGGTTTAGAAATTTTCCTGTAACTCCTATGCAGAGGACTGTAAAGAAGCTCTTTCTGCCAGTAATTTAGTTACAAACTAATGCTGTGGTTTGAGGATTACAGGTAGCTGAACTGATGGCGGCATTGGTTCAGACTACACTGTTGTTCAGGAGTTGACTATCCAGGTGAGACTGCAGATCACAGAATCACAGAATCACAGAATGGTAGGGGTTGGAAGGGACCTCTGCAGATCATCTTGTCCAACCCCTTGCTTGTGCAGGGACACCTAGAGCAGGGGGCAGAGGAACACATCCAGGCGGGCTTTGAATGTCTCCAGGGAAGGAGACTCCACAACCTTCCTGGGCAGCCTGTGCCACTGCTCTGTCACTTTCAAAGTAAAGAAGTTTTTCCTTGTATTGAGTGGAACTTCCTGTATTCCAGTTGTGCCCATTGACCCTTGTCCTGTCATTAGGCACTATTGAAAAAAGTCCAGTCCCATCATCCTGACACCCACCCTTTAGATATTTATAGGTATTGATGAAATCCCCCCTCAGTCTTCTCTTCTCCAGGCTGAACAAACACAAGCCTCACTGCTTTGCCTCATAAGGGAGATGGTCCAGTCCCCTGATCATTTTTGTAGCTCTCTGCTGGACTTGCTCAAGCAGTTCCCTGTCATTCTTGAAGTGGGGAGCCCAAAACTGGACACAGTACTCCAGACATGGCCTAGTTGGTCAGAGTAGAGGGGGAGGATAACCTCCCTCAACCTGCTGGCCACACTCCTTTCTATGTATCCCAGGATACTGTTGGCCTTCTTGGCCACAAAGGCACAGTGCTGGCTCATGGTCAGCTTGTCCACCAGCACTCCCAGGTCCTTCTCAACAGAGCCACTTTCCAGTAGTTCAGCCCCCAGCCTGTACTGGTGGATGGGGTTTTTCCTCCCCAGGTACAGGACCTTGCACTTGCTCTTGTTGAATTTCATGAGGTTCCCCTCGGCCAAGCTCTCCATCCTGTCCAGGTCTCGTTGAATGGCAGCACAGCCTTCTGGTGTATCAGCCACTCCTCCCAGCTTGGTATTATCAGTGAACTTGCTGAGGTTACCCTTTGTCCCTTCATCCAGGTCATTGATGATCATGTTGAACAGGACTGGAGCCGGCACTAGTGATAGGCCTCCATCCAGACTCCGCTCCATTAATCACAAGATCTGGCAGTTTTGGTAGGATAATTAACCTGTTGAATTATCCTAGAAATGGTTCATGGTTGAAGCTGTAAGAATCCAAGTACTGATTTATAGCACAAGGTCTCTGAGTCTTGCTTCCTGGATAATTTTTCTTAGAATATTTACAGTTTCATACAGTCCCCTAAGAATTTTAAAAGCAGCTTCCCAAGAGTAACAATGTCACTACAATTCATTCTCATGTTCTCTCCTAACTGTGGGAAACCACGTGTAATGATGGAAATTTAACAGCATAGGAGATCATGGGAAAAGCATATTCACTCTTAAGACTTGTGAAGGAAATTAACAGAAGAAAAAGATCAGATTAAAACAAAACAAAATATTTTTCAGGATTGAGGTGTCCTTTTAGAGAGACATCAGAGGCAAAGGTTTCTCCAGAGATACAACTTAAAAAAAGAGATAAATAAGTATCTGCTAGGATTAACAAGGAAGACAAAGAGGTTTGTACTATTTGTCTGCAAGAGGCATCAGTGAAGAGCTTTCTGCAAAGAGCACAGATCATAAGCAAGAAGAAAATACAAGGTATCTCTTGTAAGAACAAGACCAGCATGACATTTTGAAGTCTCTTAAAGCCAAAGAATATTTTTGAGGTAGTTTGGGGCTTAATATTTCCTTGTACTTTTGCTATTTTTTATGGAATGCAAAAACAAACTCCAGTTTTTATCTTGTGACTCAGAAACATAATTTTCTACCATGAGGAAAAAAAAACTGATGGTTGATACTTACCATTTGCCTCAGTACTCAAAATAGTCTTGAGAAGAAGAGTTACATGTAATTATAACCACTTCAGTTTGACTGAAATTTAAAAGGTCAAAATTATTATTGTAGGAAGAATTTGACCTATTCCTGAAACAGTGCCAAATAGTTACAGGCCATACAAATGCAGCTCGAATTAGCTAAAACTAAGTATTTAGAGACAAAATGTAGCATTCTTCATTTTATTTTTCCCACAGTTACTTCAGTCTTCCTTATACTTTTCTGTGCAGACTTTCCCTCCATTTTAGCTTGGTGTCACCAGCTGGCTATTTTGAAAAGTGCCAGTAAAATTACTGCAGTTATTTTTGATTCCCCTAAATTGAAAAAGACAACAAACCAAATCAGAAAAGAAAAGGAGGTTCATACACCAGTGCTTTACAAAGAGACCAAGAAGGTGAAATCTGTCTGTACAATATCTACAGCAATACATAGTTTCCAGACTGAAGACTTTATGGTTTAAATAGGATAGAGTGCCATATAAATGGGAGGAAAAAATGACACACAGGCAGGAAAAGTGATTGGATATGTCAGACAGGAATTCAAGATCAGAGGTGCAAGCAGGCTCTTAAGTGCCCTGAACCACACTTCCTTACTCTGTCTGCTGTCTTCCTTTCTCTAACAACCAAAGAAGAAGAAACCCCTCCTCAGAAACCATTCTGGGTAATCTTTCTTTCTTTTTTTTCTTTCTTTTTTTTTTCTATTTCCTATTAAACAATATTTTGTTTTCCTTTAGATTTAAAACACTTCTTTCATTACATACCCTGCAGCAACTTAACCCTATTCTCATTAAACGGGTAAAGTTTTATAAGTACCTTACCTTTTATCAAATGGCTCAGAGAACAGACAGTGAGAATGAACATTTTGATTCAGAATGGAAGGAAAATAGTATTTCCTCCCCAGCCTTAAAAAATACTTTTTTGTACCTTCTTATTTGCTTTTGCTTTTTTTTTTTTTCTCCAAATAATCTTTCAGAGAAGAGGGATTAAGCTATAAAGTTGACATTTTTCAAAGAAGCAGACTTACTAAAGAGCAGAGCGTCCTTTTCTGAAGTATAAAATAGCTAACAAGTTCAGAAAATCACAAAGGTACAGAAAAGTTTTCAGTCTGTTTGTGACTTTGCTTTTCTGCTAAGTTTGCAAAATACACTCATGCAGGAAGTAAGGTCTGCAGTCATGGTAGAGATGAGCAGAGCTGGTAATATAAGTCTTACTCCTAGCTTATAGCTCCCAATGTTATCAATACCCCTTCACAAGCCTGCTGTTGACACAGAGCCGAAAGAAGCTAGCCCGGGTGTTTCAGCTGAAGCTGAAGCAGTCCATTTCCAGCCATAGCTACTAAGGGGATTCAGAGACCTGCTGTGTTAACTTGTGTTAACAGAAATTAGCTCTAAGGTAAGCATTTCTTTCTACTCACTGAGAAAAAATCCACTTTGGTCTGCTAGCAATAACTATCTCAGAATATTTTTTTCTCACCCTCCTGCAAGATTTTATCTCTAATGCTATCCATATAGCAAAATTATACAACAGCATTGGGAATGAAAAATCCAACAACTTCACAGAAAGTATTTCAGCCTCTATTGCAGTCTTTAAGGTTACTCTGTTGGAGCAATAACAATGATGGATCTCTATTAGCATCCTACAGCTCCATTTGGTTTGGTTTTTTCCTGTTAAATTTGAGAATAACGTTCCATAGGATTCTGAGAAATATTGCATCTGGATCCAAATGGATTGTTTTGTTCCTAACTGCAAGTGTTCCAAATTGGAAAGAATACTGGGCAGCGTTTGTACCACAACAAAATTTTTGAAGAGAAAAGCTGCATTCATGCTCTCAAAGATAAAATGGAAAGGCTTCTAGTGACTGTTACTGCAGAGCTCCCACACAGTTTCATAAATAAATAAATACAATGAGTAAGTGCCCTGATTGTGAAGGGCTGAGCCCACAACAGCCCTTACACTTCAGGTTTAATACACACTGTGCAACTTCACTTTAATATCTCATCTTTGAAAACACTGGCTCCAGATCTCCTGCGCTAAAGCTTACTGAGAAGATATTTGGTCTCACCAGAATGGCCAGGACCTAATCACCAGCTAATTTTGTCATCAGCCCTGCTTGATGGCTGTGAGGGCAGCAAACACAAAAGCACTCTCAGTTTGCAAAGAGATTTGTGAATTGGGAACAACTTCTGATACTGAACAGAGTTTCTGTGCCATTTGTGTTTCTATCATGTAACTTATTTTTTAGGATTCATTTTATTCAGGATTCATTTTCCAGTGAGTAAATACTTTTACTTAGAAACCTTTTCATTTAATCTTTGACTTGACACTTCTGCCTTTATAACTGTATTGACACTGTACAAATATTTGTGGGTATTAAGAGCTTTATTTCACCAAAAATCTCTCAAAAATGTAGTATTTGAAGAGGGATTAGTAAAAAAACTTTTGCATAAATCACTTCTGATTTTTTAAGGACCTTCACAGTATGGCCACTAGGCCAGTTGATGAGGGTTTCAAGACTATTTGAAACATACACAAACATTTTGTAGAAAAGCTCAGAGTTCAGGAAGTGGGTACTTTTATAAATAAATAAATTTGCAAAAACTGAAGGAAGGACTCATCTCCAAGAAAGACTTTCTAGAGAAATGTGGGCAAAAAATATTTTTAATTTTGTGGGGTGGGGTGAAGCAGGGATTGTACTTAATTTTATTTTGCTTAGAGTGCCTGCTATGCAGATAAACCAGGGATTGTATCCACTCATGCAGAAACACATTTACTGGGGCAACAACCAAAGCAACATGTTTGAGCTGTTTGGCAGCGGAACCAGGAACAGACCTCGAGAGGGGATAGGTATTATCCAGCTCCAGCTGCCTGGCAGTTAGTGTCTTGTATAAATCTCACTTGTGTTTACAGAAAAAAAGAACCTTACCTCATAAGCATGACTTTGTCCTACTTTTTTTTGATGGATATCTGAAGATCAGATATCACTGTGTGAGGTACCTATCCACTCTTCACTGACTAGTGCAATACTATATCACCAGCATAAATTGGGTTGGATTACGTGACTCCATCTGCAGATGTAAAGAATTCAAAGACAGCAAATTCTCCTGCTACCTAGTACAGCCTGATAAAAATGCTCTTTTTGATAAGCTTAAATTAATATGAGGCTGGAGAAGCAGGTAGGAAAGAGAAGGAATTTTCAAGGAATTGTCTTTGTGAAACCCAGGGTGTTTTACAGCAAACACAACAGACAGCAAACAGTCCCTTGGGACTGATGTTTTCCAGTGTCCTTTATCTAGACCTGAAAATCAGTACCTGCACCATGAATAAATAAATCATTGAAATGTCCCTCAGAGGCTACAGTCCTCCCATGCTTGTTCACACTCTCTGTTAGTAACTTGTGCAAGCTGCCACCTTTGACCCTTCTTCTGAGACAGTACACAAAGACATCAGGAAGGAGGGCAGCAGATCCTCCAGCTGAGTTTTCTTTGCCATTTGCAAAACATTTGCCCTAAAATTTTAGAAAATTCCTCTTCTAGTTTATTCACAAAGTGTAAGAGGAGATGTGTCCCTGTAAACATTTCTGCTGGCAGTTAAAAAAGCTGTCTTACTGGCATCATCAATGATGAGGGAATTTCATGTCTTGAAATGCTTAGATGGAAAGTTAAGACAAATTTACTTTGGACTAGTTAATGAGAATTTGCACATTTTTCTTTTGACCAGCTCCAGTTGCCACCAGGATGTTTGGAAGGTAGCAAACATTGTCTAAATATAACAGAAGCCTTAGACACAATTCATGGACTTTTTTTTTGCTCTGTTGGGGAAGCTTCAGGCAAGATGCATGACAAACTGACTGTTTTGCTGGCAGGATCCCCTCATTACAGGATCCACCTAACCAACCAGAATTTATAAGAAAATGACAGTGAATCAACTCTCTCCATTAAAGAGAAAGGCAGATTTCCACAGGCAAACATCATGAACCATTTGGAAGGACTACTTCAGGTCAGAACTCAGTTGGATCCAAATGGTGAATTAAGTTTTTTAGGAGCTCTGTGGTAAGTGTTGCTCACAACTGGCAGTCATAAAGGAATGGTCTTTCTCTAAACCTCTTTGCTGCAGATTTGGTAAGAAGGACAAAGATTTCCTCCTATGTGGCAATAAGCCTGTGTCAGTCTCCATGTCTCACACCATGGTCTGATGATGTAGTTTCTACCTGGTGGTAAACTTCCAAACAAGTGTGACTGATGCCACATGCTGCTTTAACAATGTTTCTTCTTAATATGTTAAATTAGTTCCAGCACTGTGGTGGCTTTGAAAGTCAGTTATTCAAAATCTGGCATCAGCTAAGTAGAATCAAGTGATTTTCATAATGTAGTTTAAATGAAAGTCATAAAGAAAAGACTCTCTGATTAAGTGCTTGAAGGGTGCTTTTTCCCAATGCCAGTTCCTTTGAAAATGTACATGCTAACTGTATAGCAATATATTTTCCTGAGAAAGCCCTGTCATATACTATTAGGTAGATTTGTTTTCTGTGGTTGTGGAGTAAAGTTGGTCACATTATTTATTTCAAGTAAATTATCAAATTAATCTTTTTTTATTACTACATTGTTTCTGACTAGGCAGCCAAGAGGGCAAATAGCATCCTGGGGTGTGTCAAATGCAGCATAACCAGCCTGTCAAAAAATATTATTATCCTGCTGTATGCAGCGTTAGTGTGGCCGCACCTTGAGTACTGTCTGCAGTTCTTGGCCCCACAATTTAAGGAGGATGTTAAAGTACTCACACACATCCAGAGGAGGGCAACAAAGCTGGTGACAGGGCTAGAAGGCATGTCCTGTGAGGAGCAGCTGAGGACTTTGGGTTTGTCTAGTTTGAAGAAAAAGAGGCTGAGGGGTGCTCTGATTGCTCTCTACAGCTTCCTGAGGAGGGGAAGTGGAGAGGGAGGTGCTGCTCTCTTCTCCCTCGGATCCAGTGATAGGACACATGCGAATGGTTCAAAGCTGTTCCAGGGGAGGTTTACACTGGACATTAGGAAGCATTTCTTTACCTTGAGGGTGGTCAAACACTGGAACAGGCTTCCTAGAGAGGTGGTTGATGCCGCCAGCCTGTCAGAGTTTGAGAGGCATTTGACAATGCCCTTAACAACATGCTTGAAATTTTGGTCAGCCCTGAGTTGGTCAGGCAGTTGGACTAGATGATGCTTGTAGGTCCCTTCCAATTGAGGATATTCTATTCTATTCTATTCTATTCTATTCTATTCTATTCTATTCTATTCTATTCTATAGGGTCCTCAATGCATAAATGAGAAAAACTGGCATAGTCTTGCTATACACAGATATTCGAGCCCACTGGAGCTCAAGAATCTGCAAGCCAGCTGAGTGGCTCGATGCAAGTTAGATGGACACTGAAAAAAATATTAAACACAGAAAACTTCCTTCTCCTGATGATATCTCTAAGAAGATATATGCATTCTAAGGAAAATAGATATCCCTTGAACAGTACTGTCTATATATGCCCAAGAAGAATACTTTTAACCCCTCCAGAATAACACTTCTGAAAATGGGACTAGATCTATGGGCCCAAATATAACACAGTCTTTCTGACTTTTTCTTCAATTTCTTTGTGTATACAATGAATTAATCCTATTTCTGGGCTCCTCTATTAATGGTTTACATTTAACACCCATTTTCTACTAAATATTTCCATTAAATGCTGTCTTGAAGACACTGATGTTTACCTGGGATATATCCTACTACACAAGCAGTACCTTAAAGTGAATGCTGTATGAAAGGGCAGAGATCTAGGCCTTTCAAAAATGCCAAGAAATCACTGTTACCCAGGTGTCGTGGTTCATCCCCAGTTGGCAACTAAACACCATGCAGCTGCTCACTCACTCCCCCCACCCCTGTGGGATGGGGGAGAGAATCAGAAGAGCAAAAGCAAAAAACCCCAACTTGTGGGTTGAGATAAGAACAGTTTCATAATTAAAATAAAATAATAATTCTAATAATATTGATTATTTTAGTAATAACAATAATGATAATGCAATAAAAAGGAAAAGGGAAAAAGGAAAAAGACCAGAAACACGAACAATATAACCTCTCACCACCCACCGACCAAAGCTGCCCTTTCCTGAGCCATGATAGCTGTTTCTCTCCCCTGGCCAGCTCCTCCCAGGTAACATACTGGGCATGACGTTACATGATATGGAATATCCCTTTGGCCAGTTTGAATCTGCTCTCTCAGCTGTGCCCCCTCCCCTCCTGGCTTCTTGTGCACCCAGCAGAGCATGGGAAGCTTGACAAGTCCTTGACTAGTATAAGCGTTACCCAGCAACAGCCCAAACATGTGTGTGTTATCAACATTGTTTTCATACTAATTCCAAAGCACAGCACTGTGCCAGCTGCAGTGAAGAAAATTAACTCTATCCCAGCTAAAACCATGACACCAGGTTTGCACTGCTGCTACTGTTTCTCCAATTTGTTTGCCAAGAGAAGACATCAATCTTATTTGCTCTTTCTATGTGAAAAGTGGTCACATCAGCCAGGGTATTTCATAAATCTATCCCTTCTTAAACAAGGTTCAACAGTATTCAGTGCTCCTTATGTTCTGACTTTAATCTCTGATGTTCCAAAGTCCAGGAACATAAATTCCTGTGCAAGAGGATATCTGACAGGAGAAAGTCCTTTAATCTAGTAGATAAAAGTCTAACAAGATCCAGTGGGTGGAGGTTGAAGCTAAATAGTAGCCAATCTGAGATTAAAGGCACAGTTGTTGCCTTTTTCTTTATTTTAAGAGGATAGTTAATCATTCAAACATCTCCTAGTGGTGGGGGGTGGTGAATTTGCAATCACTTCAAACCCAGACCAAGGAAAAGCAAGGTTGAATATGTAGGGAGTGACTCCGAGAGCTTTTTTTAGCTTTGTAATTCAATGTCTAAATTAAGAGATCCCTCTTTCTACACCCCTCTAAAGGCACTGGAGAGAAAGGGAAGTTCAAGACAAGGGGGATTCAAAGCTGATCTAACCACTTTTCCTCAGTGAATGTAGGCTGCATAGAATAGAATAGATTGGAAGAGAAGAGGAGAGGAGAGGAGAATAGAAGATAGAATAGAACAGAATAGAATAGAATAGAATAGAATAGAATAGAATAGAATAGAATAGAATAGTTCAGTTGAAAGGCACCTACTATGACAACTGAGACCAGCTGCCTGACTACTGCAGGGCTAACTAAGGTAAAGCATACTCTTAGGTGCATTGTCCAAATACCTCTTAAACACTGAAAGGCATGGGGCATCAACCACCTCTAAAGGCAGCCTTGCTGTATTATGGCTTAACACTAGGCAGCTAGTATACATTTGAAAGGGACAGATGCTACTATGAGGCATCCTAGTTTGATCAGACTTTCATAAAAATATGTTCCGGGGGAACATATTTTCCGGGGGAACATGACCCCTCAGTCATCCTGTAAGCTCTGTTGAGTAGCGGGGGTTATGTATGCATGCCCCACCCCCACTGATCTGAAATGGCTCTGTAAAGTTCCTATACAGACAGAGAAGCACAGGGCAGTCATAGCCTAGACTTCGAGGGACAGCTGGAGTAGGCACTGTAGCAAAAGGGAGCAAATGTGGACCTGTTGTAAACCATGTTTCTGTGAGTGGTACCCAGGGTGTCCAACGCTGCCTTCCCAACCCAGGCTGATTCAGTGTCAATGCCAACACTACAGAAGCCTCCAATTTGTTGCTGCTAACAGCCAAGATCTTAAATTTTGTGGTCCCCATGTCTGCTAGCACACCAGTCCCCTTTCCAAATCTATGACACACAATGGAGATCTCCTTCTCCTCTTTTCTCTAAGCTTCCACACAGGAACAAATTCTACTCTTGTTCCTCGTTAAACATCTAAGCTGAGAACAAATAGTGAAAATCTGCTCAGATGAACTGTGATGGCGGTAAAAGAGAGTATGTCTTCCTTCTTTCTGCTGCACAGAACTCAGCCTTCTTTTCTGCATACAGCTGCCTTTCCTGCCCATCCCCACTATCTCAGGACAATGCCATGGCTGATGCCAAGCCAAAGCTAGTTTTCTGGGGAAAAACCTTCAGCTAAGCCGTCCCTAAGTATAAAACGATAGATGGGAGGAAAGAGGTAACTGGGCACCAAATGCAAGGTTGAATTTTCAAGCTGAAAGAAAAATAATATGTGAAAAATACTTTCCTCAAGAGTGAGGAAAAGTCAAGCCATAATCTAAACTTCTGGCTTTTCCATGTGACAACCCAGATGTGGGGGAGAGACGTAGCTAGTGTAAAAGAGTCTATATCTCTTGCCTGCAATGAGCTGTGCTGGTACAGAACCACTGAAGATAGGCAATGATGGTATATAAATAACAGACCTATATTCTGCCCTGGGCAAAGCTAAGTGTAGGGCAGTAGGAATATAACCTCTTTTTTTCACATTTTGGGGACTGGAAAAGCAATGCATTAACAGAACAAAACAAAAGATGTAGATCAGAATAGAGAGAATAGCATAGAGGAGGTCCACAGGGAAAGAAAAATATTAATATAATGGAGTGAGGGTGAGGCTGGCAGTTTGTGGCAGTGAAATAACAGATGGGCTATAATTTTAGTGAGTCGTCCCACAGATGGTTCAGCAGATGGATTCTGCTGGATTCATACAGCTTAGGTAGAAATTTGAGCTGATCTTGACAGGCAGGGTGGCTTCAGTGGAGACAGGATCTTTGCTTTGCTTTGCTTTGTGCGTGTGCTGTTCTGACACAAACTGGCAGCGCAGGGACAGTGCCAAGTGCCACAATAAGAGTCAGACTTCGCACTCCTTACATGCAGCTTAGATTCAGATTTTCTCTGTCAGTTTTAGGAAGGGAAAATTTTGCTACAAATGGATTTACCACCTCATTTCTGCCAGCCAGTTAAGTGACAAATGCTGTTGTATGAAAAACAAAGATGTCTGCAGATTGCTATGATTTCTTTTTACAGAAAAGACTGTCATTCTAGATGGCATCATTGACAGAATATGACTACCCCAAGGGATGAACCATCTTCCCACCTTACACTGTGGGCATCTAGATTCCCAAATAGCCTCTGACTACTAATGCAACAAAGAGGAATTAAAGAACAATTATATTCCTAAAATACAACAAAACATTTCCACCTAAATGATTTATTTGTGGATATTCATGGGACATGTGGATAAGTAAGACAGAATTTTCTGACCATCTTTCTCCTAAAGCACATCTCACAAGCTAACAAGAAGGACTAGTGTGTAACAATATTCCTTTCTTTTACCTCTGGAGGTCATCTTGCACGTGCTCTCCTCAATAGACTGTCTTCACCTTGGATTCCAGCCTCTTGATACCAAGGCTGAGTGGAGCAAGAAAAGCTTTAAACAGATATGCAGGAGATTGTCAGTAGATACTCATTTAATCTCTGTGTCTGGTCTTAAAATACAGCTAGAGAAAATGTAAGCAGCTGAAGGACAGCAATGCATAAAGAAACAGCAAAGGGAGGTGGGAAAGAAAACAACAGGAATAAAACAAGTGATTTGGGTCAAGATTGCTTCTAGAGGAGGGCAGTAGAAGAGATCCTATTAAGAATCCATACAGTGTACTGCAGGTTTTGGACTGGGACATAAGTCTTCCATGTAATTAAGTGAGAAGTATTATCAGGGACATTAAGGTGAGTTTAGATTATCAGATATAAACGGAAGCAAAAACGTTATTAATGAGGTAAGACCTAGATATGCCTGGAGATAAAAGCTGACCAACTTTCTCACTGCACTTTCTCCAAAGCAGCAGGACATGAAGTTATTTTAGATATTTTTTAATAAATAAGGCCATTGTAAAATTACCTGAATGTGGATGAGACTTGGAATATACATTTTTAAGCCAGAGGAGAAAGAAGAAATTAAAAAAAATAAAAGCCCTTCTAAAAAGTTTTCTCAGAAGTATTTGAAAGAATGATCCTCTCTGAAGGAAAAAGTGGACTTCCTAGCAAAGACAGCTATGTCCAGAGTTGAATACACACAGTAAGAAAGTAAGAATTGTTGAAAAATAACCAACTTTAAGTAGACAACTACGCAAGCAAATAATCACAAGGCCACCTTTCTGCCTGGAATTTCACTTCCCACATCACCTCTGCTCCCACCACTTGTCCCTGAACGTCCACGGGGCACTATGGACCCTAGGAGGAGGCTTCCAGAGGTGTTGACTTACAGTGCTACTCAAAGATAAAGGCACACTTCGGCAGAGTGCATAAGAACCGCCCTCTTGTCCTCTTTCCACTCCATTCCACCTTCTTCCTCAATGACAGACCTCAGAAGATACTCAAGACCTCTATATAAGGAATGTTATGCTGTCTTTTTCTCATCCATTCATGGACATGATCACCATGTCACAAACGTCAGCTGACTTGCTGACATTTTTACGTAGCCAGTGACAAACTCCTCAAATGTGTCTCACCATTTTCTGCAAGTAGACATGTAGGCAGTGTGCTGTGCATGGCATAACTTTTAAACTGGCACCACTAGTTGAATGGAGTAATTCTCTTAATGACATGTATTTATACACGTCCTGGCTAAATCCATACAGTCTGCAAAATTAAAATGTATTGCCTTTGTTAAAGAATCTCACTTACATTTTGCTTTTATGGCATAGTCTGAAGTACTGTGGTTTCGGATATGTTCTGCCTGCATCAGTTGTATAATGAAATCCTCAGCTGATGTCTGCACTGAGCACATTCTAGGAACATGCTGATGAAAATTAGTAGCTCCATTGACTTCAATGGAGAAACATAAGTATAAAACCAGTATGCAATCCCACCTCAATTACTGCATTTTATAGCTGGCTTTCAGAAGTGCTCAACTACACACTGGGCTAAGGCAATGGCATTTCTAGGCAACCAAAACCCTTGAAAGCTAAGAACAAAAGGAAAGTTTTCCACGAAAACATGAAAAGACCCTGCTTGAGAGAGCATACTGCATTAACAGTCATGCAAGTTCTTGTACAGTGGCTGCAAACACTCAGAGCCACAATAAAATATTCAATAGTTTAGGGCCCATCAAATACAAAAATTAAATCCCTATGTCATTATGGTGAGGACATAAAATCTATATAGGTATTCCTTTTTTCTGTTTGTTCATATGTCATTTTCAGCTCATACTGATCCTTCCATTAGTGGTTCTTACTTGACACTGTCCTATTAATATAATTTTGCTAATCTTAGATTAAACTAGGTATAGCCCTCTTTACTAGGCTGCATTTCTATTTCAGAGTTTGTTATTGTTTTGCTTTTAACTATGGTTATAACATGAAAAACACAGGAAATTAAGAGCTGCTTGATTTTCCCAAAGAAGTTATTTTAATATCCTGGCAGATGTCATCATCAATGTCATAACCACACGGAATTAATTTTCTGTGATAATGAATCTGTCACATACAAATCTGAGAAAGTACATAAATATCTGAAAACATCAGAATTGTATGAAAGCAGTGGAAGTTAAGTGTCATTCCTAGACACTAAAACTACCTACGGCCTACCTCCAGTTATTTAGACAAAATTAATCTGTATCCAAAGTAAAATGTTCAACTATTTTTAAGCATTTTCAATTTTTGATTATTTATATATGCTTGCATGAAATTTGGAGTTTCTAAACTTGAGGAAAAAGCTCTTTCTGATCCTAGAGGTAGGCATCCTCCATTACTTCATTACAAATCCAGGTTTTCACCCAGAAGGTCGCCTCTGGCACACAGGTGCATATTGGTGTCTTCTTGCCACTTGAAGGTGACAGCAGGCTATATTCTCAAAACCAGTGTTGTCCTAATGACAATGCAAAGTGCACCATCATAGGTTAAAGAGGTCAGGTGTTTACATAATTCCTTTTCCCTTGCATTTTTAAATCCCCTCACTCCTCCAAAATTTATCAGCGCTCTAGAAATCCTGCTGGTTTGAGGAGGCCATGTAGATAACACATTGCTTCTGGATGCATTCTTCTTTAGTAAGTGCCTTGAAGGAGAAAGAAAGTAGCTATGCTGTGTTTAGGCATCAAAAGCTATATATTTAAGGTATCTGAGGTGTATATAAGGGTGTTGAGGCATGCAGATTGCCTCCTAATGGGAATTTCAGAGGACCCTTTGAGCCAAAATGCCATTGAAAAGCTTCATTTCTGAAAAATCTCACTACTTTTTATCTGAATTTTTAGGCACCCAAGTATCTAAAATTCCAGCTTCTACTAATACACTCCTGCACCGTCCCATAAAAAAGAAACTAGCCTAGATTAAGAGGCTGATTTTGCTTTTACTATCCCACTGTTCTCCCTGTTTCTCTCCTCAATATATTTCACATAAAGCTGTAAACA
This sequence comes from Phalacrocorax aristotelis, assembly GCF_949628215.1. NCBI lineage: Eukaryota > Metazoa > Chordata > Aves > Suliformes > Phalacrocoracidae > Phalacrocorax > Phalacrocorax aristotelis. Next base: position 21,352,777 of record NC_134279.1, read on the forward strand.
GAAGTTCCATAGCAGCCCTTGATCAGTTCAAAAAGGACTGGGAAAGCACTAAAGATCATCAACTTTAACCTGAGTGCCTTACCTCTCTGTCCCTGTTTAGAAACCCTAGCAAACTATATTTAACCATTATTCCATCTTGGTAGATGAAATTAATCTAAATATTTTAGCTAATATCTGCCAGGAGGAAGACTGTAACTGGAAGAATTGGCCTACTTTACAGCTTTTTTTTATGAGCAAGAACCACTGCCCGTTCCTCCCACCCCAGGAAGAAGAGTCAAGGTTCTGTGACTCCACAGTTTCCTATAGAAACTGCCCTGATGGGTTTTAAATCTTTATCTTGTATTTTGTCTGCTCTGTCAACTGCTGAGGTTACCTGGTCTCCTAAAGAATTGATGGGGAGGCCAGGTTTGCAAAAATACCATAAATAAACAGTTCCCACAAGCAATGAAGAACTCTTCCCTGAACATCTTCTTCTGCTTTTCAGCATCCCTTCTGGGAATTGAAAAATATTGCTTCATCTTCACTGATTTAAGAGTGTGCAAAAGGCAGCTGTGACCAGGGAGGCTCTCCAAGTCCTTCCCTGGTTATTGGCAAGAAATAGTTGTTGGTAGATCTCCCTGACTAGTGATGACATGCCTTTGGCCTGGATTTTTTATAAATAATGCAAACATTTATGTTGATTCTGTACAAGCAATTTTGAAGTAAAATGGGAACAAAAAAGTTTAAAATGCCACTGAAACTATGTGGAGTTTAAAATAAACTACAAAGGAGGACAGTGTGTCTGCTGTCAAATCAAATAATAGTTCAAGCAACCTCAAAAGGAATTGCTCACCAGTTTTGAAGCCAGGATTTACACCTTGATGCTGGTTTGCACTTGAAAGGTGGATTCAAACCCTATTTCCTTTTCCTCCTTTTACTTTCCTGCCCTGTTCTAAATAGAATAAAATGAAGCATTTGAACACTGTGTGCAGTTTCAAATAGCAGCAAGTCAACAAAAGGCATAACTGATTCCAATACAAATGTCTGTTTTTCTTCTGAGCTTTCTGATTGTAACCCTCTCTCATTTCCTTTGATTCTTTCTGCTTTTCCTACAAAAAGCTTCTCAGTCTCCCCACCCCCAGCCCCTCTCCCCAAATGTATACTAACATTTTCCAGTTTCTTACTGAAGTTTCTTAATTATTCAGACATGCCGGAAAAGAAAACCGGAAAACACATAAGTGGTTAAGAAAAGTTACCTACTTTTTGATCTAAGGTATCCTTAGTCCTAATAGTTAGTTAGCAATCTAGCTCTTTCTTTGAAATGCCCATGTTTTAGCAGAATTGACTGGTTATAAAGTGCGATGAAGGGGAAAATAAACATTTAATTCCAAAATACCAAATCAGGTCAAGCTCCATAAAAGCAAATGTGGCATCAGTTCACAGATGGAGCTTTCCTTGGGATATCTGAAGCAGCTAAGAAAGAGAGCTGTTCCTACTGACCCTAAATAAATATGCCTGTTTGGCAAGACAGAAAACAGGAAATGTCTCCCTCCCCTTAATTGGATATTTCCTTTAACAAAAGTAAGGGGATAGGACAAAGGAAAAATCCTCTCACCAGAAACGAAAGTTTTTGATTAAATAAGTTTCATCCACAATTGTATTTTGAATCTTATGCACACAAGGATTTTTTAAATTTTCACTCACACTGTACTATCTTCCTTCCTTTTCAGAGTACTGCACTACAGCAGTAGAGAGAACTTCATGCCTCACAGGAGGAAAGATGCTCCAGCATTAGGGTGCAAAGAAATGTCCCCTTTCATTTCTGCCAGTGGGAAAAATACGGAAGTTGTGTGTTCTTTTTCAAGTATTAACACCATAATTTCCATTTTGGAAAGAAACAGCCTCCATGTCAAATGCTCAAAGGTTATTTTTCAAAGGCTTACTCTCAGAAAGCCAAGCAGCTAACACATGGTCACAACATTTCAACCAGCAAGTGTCATGAACTGCTGAGGGCAGAAGCTGTTGCAGTTTTGAAGCAAAGTATCACTCAAGCCTCAAAGCCTTACATTTAAAATGCTTTCCAGCTGAAAACCTTTTGTTTAAATGTAAAGCTACTGAAAAACAGAACAAGGCACAAACCCCACACCACCAACCAAAACTGTTCAACTAAACCTATTTCTGTTAAAAAAACCTTAATTTTGGAAAATGTTTGGTCTTCATGTGCCAAATGGAGGGAAACAAACCTGAAAACTAAGAGATGCCTGAGACTACCCTTCCCAAAACTGCAAAATTACAGTTATCCTGCTGCTATATTGATGTAAAATAATTTGGTGCTTGGATGATTTGGTGTCATTTGCAGATGACACCAAATTGCAGAGGTAGGAGTGACAATCTACTTGAGGGTAGAAAGGCTCTGCAGAGAGATCTGGACAGGCTGGATTGATGGGCTGAGGTCAACTGTATGAAGTTTAACAAGGCCAAGTGCCAGGTCCTGCACATGGGATTTGCAACCCCATGAAACAACACAGACTCCAGAAGAGTGGCTCTAAAGCTGCCTGGTGGAGAAGGAACTGGGGGTTCTGGTTGACAGCCAGTGGAATATGAGCCAGCGGTGTTTCCAGGCAGCCAAGAAGGCCAACAGCATCCTGGCTTGTATCAGGAATAGTGTAGCCAACAGATTTAAGGAAGTGACCATGCCTCTGTACTCAGCACTGGTGAGGCCACACATTGAATACTGTGTTCAGTTTTAGGCCCCTCATTACAAGAAGGACATTGAGCCGCTGAAGCATGTCCAAAGAAGGACAATGAAGCTGTCGAATGGTCTCGAGAACAAGTCTTGTGAGGATAGGTTGAGGGAGCTGGGGTGGTTTAGTCTGGAGAAGAGGAGGCTGAGGAGACACCTTATCGCTCTCTACAACTACCTGAAAGGAGAGTGTAGTGAGGTGGGTGTTGGTCTCTTCTTCCAAGTTACTAGTGATTGGACAAGAGGAGATGGCCTCAAGCTGCGCCAGGGGAGGTTTAGGTTGGATATTAGGAAAAAATGTCTTTATTGAAAGAGTGGTCAGGCATTGGAACAGGCTGCCCAGAGAGGTCATGGAGTCACCATGCCTGGAGGTGTTCAAAATATGTGTGGACATGGTAATTCAGGGCATGGTTTAGGAGACATGGTAGTGTTTGGTTGATGGTTGGACTTGAATATCCTAGAGGTCTTTTCCTACCTGAATGATTCTATGATTCTATTTGTGTGCAAGAGGGGCATACGACTAGCAATGTTTTGCAGGCATTTGTCATGCAGCCTGCCTGGGAGTAGAGGACTACACAAAGATCTGGGCTGCAAGAATTGGTCCCTTCATCTCTCGCACAGCTCCATACTTACTAAAACACTCAGGGCCTTGCTCTGCAAATGTCTGAGATACGGATGTGAAAAGGAGCTCTGTCTAGTCTTTTGTTTTATACCAGGAAGGAGATGCAGAAGACCCTGAAGGTGGCCTCCAAGTAACACGTCTTCCAGTACAAAAGTCCCTTAGATTTCATAGCATATCCTTCAGTCGAGCCTTTTAGCTGCTTCATTCTCCTGATGGCTCTTGCAAGTATCAAAAATTGCCACCGTCTTTTCCTCCAGGTCTCAGCCATGATACTTAAGCACATTTCTTATGGAGAGGTTAATTTCTGACTGTTTGTGATTAACAGCTAAAGCGCTTTCTTCTTGTAATCCCATAGATTTCCCCAAACAGATTTTAACTCCAATGCTGAACCTGCTTCATTTTTGTACAAAGCGGTATTGACTATCTTGCGATATTGTATTGTAGAGATAATTTTCCAGTAAAAGGACTTTCCATTATACAGTTCACCACTTGAAAGTTCGGAAATTCCAGAATTAACCATTATGTGTGATACCTTAGTTTGCCTTCCCATTGTATAAGTTTTATGACACTGCCTAATAATATGGTGCTATAATATTTGGCTCCCCCTGAACCTCTAGATTCACTAAATGGCTAGTTCTTAATTATTTCTTTCTGTTTCTTTTCATTCCTGGTGTGGCCTGATTTAATGCATACCAGGTCTTATTTACTGCAATTCCTCCAAATCCTCCCCTTGGGACAGAATTACTAATTCTGTAATGTATCACTACTGAATTGCACATGTGCATACAATAAATATTCATTAATCCACCTTTACAACACACTTGTGAAGGGATGTGTTTTTCTGTTCGTACTGTCAACCAAACTGCATGGCTGGCAATGCTGGGGATTTTATTCGCTAGTTGGTGGTGCTGCCAGCTAGCGCATAATTGGAACTTTGATTTTACAAGGTAATTATAACGATGCTTTTTTTCTGATCAATCATCCAATAGCTTTGTAGATCAAACTATGGGTTTTTTTTTTTTAGAAGCTGTATTTTAAAATAAAAGTTTTATCTGAATAATGATTCTTTCCATGTCCTCAGAAAAAAAAGGCATAAAAAGCCCTGAGCACCTCGGCAACGCTGTATCCAGAACAGTTCCACACGGGGCCATGTTACAGCAGCTGGAGGCTAGCAAACTCCTTAAGGGAGTATAGTGAGCTGTTGTGGTGGAGGTGGCAGGGGAAGGGAGGCAAAGAACTTCCTAGAGTGATTTTCTCAAAAGGTATCTTCATGGTGGAAGAGTGTTAGCTAAAACTGACAGCTTTGCTTTTTTAAGGCCTTTCTTTTAAATTAACTGGCAATGCCGTTGAAGTTCCTTTTTGCTTTTCCTTCTTTTCTTTATAGCCATCTCCTGTCCTTGCTTGCTTCTCCTTTCACAGAATTTTGTCATTTTGCCATACTTCTCAGGGCCCATTATCGTCTCCCTTAGTGGAGTTTGAGGTATTCTTTTCCCCAGCACATGGAAGAAGTAGGGGGGAATCCTAAGTGATGAGCTGGAAAATTAAGCTAATCTGCCAAAAGCATCATAAGCCCCCTCAGCTGTTTTGTTTTTCTTTTCATTCCTTCAAGCAATTTGTCTTCTGTTTGTGCACTTGTCAAATTAGCCACCTTATAATTAATTTATAATATAAAATGTCCAGGTGAAACAAACTGGTAGCCCAGTTCCTGATTTCCAGCTTAAAAGGCTATCTGAGAACCAATTCTCACTTCTCATTTACAGCTGTTACACCTTCGGCCATTAGTCCTGCGTCAGGGGACTCCTTTGCATGGTACTGGAGTCAGAAAGTCCAGTATACTCACAAGCACGGATGAAGGTGTCTTCTCAGTGGTAAGAGAATTGCTAGGCACTGAGTGCTCTGCTGCCTTTTTTTTTCTGTACAAGTTCATATGCAATCCCGTTCACCCTGGTATACATAAGGTTTTTATAAGTGCATTAAGACTACATATATCACCAAGTCCAGAGGCATTTACTAAGAAAACAATACAGCAGGTTACAGAGCAGTGTTTTTCAATTGGTGAGTTCCTAATATAGTTTCTTTTGTGGGGTGACCTGAGGGGACTGATGACAACCTGAAAGGAAGAGGCAATTTGGAGAAGACTGATGAGAAGTGATGAAGTTCACAAATCTGAGCAAAGAAGGATAAGATACCAAACTTGGCAAAAAGCAGATTTTATACAAAAGGAATTGGTAACTAGGGTCTCTCAAGAAAAAAAAAGAGCATAGGTGAGCGGGCTGCTGTAGCAAAAGACACAAAAGCAAGTTCCTCAACGCAAAAGAAAGGAAATGTTAATAAACATTACAGCAGCAATGGAAATCTTCAATGAGTTGAAAAATTAAAGAGGAAGCATACAGAAAGAAGACAGTACACATCTGAGGATGGGTATAGCAACAAACAGAAGGATTAAACCAGCACCATGCAAAATGAGTTCCCAGTATTGCTAGCCATAAAAACCAGCAGGAATTTGGTTGTGTGAATGCAACTAACATGCTTAAAGGATAGAGGCCTGCTACTTATGGTGACAGAAAGCCGATGGAGCAGGCACAGTGAAGTACTTTTCAAGAAAACAGCTAATTCTGATCAGATGCTTAAGAATGTGAGGGTGATGTTCAGCTCATGAACATTTACACTGTGGTCTAAACTTGGGTCTATTTGCAGCTGGGATTTCAGCAGGGCTGGCTCTGACCAAGGTTTCCTACCAAAACAAAAATGTGACAAGAATAGCCACACTCCTTCCAGATTCAAAGCACTGTAGGACAGTAGCAGCGATAAATGAAAACCTACAAGTAAATTAAACATATTGCTTACCTTTGCAGTGTTGGTCTATGGACAGGAAACAGGATATTGGACCAGACCCACAACAGAAAAGAATAGGGGTGAGGTGTGTTGACCCAGGCACAGAGCAGGGAGGAGTTAAGCCATCAGAGGTTCCTTCTACCCTACATATGTATGCTGTTTGTTCTCTCTCTTTTCCCTGGAGGCAAAATGATACAAGCAATGTTTTCATACGCTTTATGTTAGCTGGGCTGTGTGTTTCATTATTGATAATAAGGTGTATGAAGTATACTTCACATCTAGGATGGCCTGGAGTTTACTGGTTTTTTCTTTGTTTGGTTGGTTGTTTTTTTAATTCCAAGGTCTGGGTTCTCAGCCACCTTTTTCAAGTATCTCACATCATAACTATGTCTTTCTCACAAGCTATCTGCAGCACTGTCCGCGGCCAAGAGACCTGTGTTAGAAAAATTAGTCCGCTGTGGAAGTTGCCAGATACACATCCAATGATCTTGTAGTTTCCAGTTGAGAACAGACTCATAGCTCAGGCTACAAGCATTTTATAAACTTGTCCAAACCAAGGACAAATTACAAAGCAGTCACTTCTCCCCCTGTTATGTACTGTGTACCGCTAGTGGCAATGGCTACATAAGAGGAAGGGCATGACTGTTTCTTCTTGTTGATAATGGAATCCTTAAATCCTACAGATGCTTCACTATTCACCTATTGATTCACTCCAAAATGCTGGTTATTCTCCACCTTGCTGTTATGTGTTGTCTTTCCAGCTGCAACTGTTTTGGGGCAGGACTGTGGCTTTCTCTGAATGTTTTCAACCCATATACTTTGCTGCCCTGAATCCATTAGCCTCTGGATGTTAGCTGTGTGATGCTACAGCTTGTGACTGCTGACATAAGCACAACCAGTAGTCACAGGACCCACAATGAAAGTCTGCATTGTGCAGAAAAGAATGGAAACTGAGGTTTTGTATAATGCTGGGAGTCAAGATGGCTGGGAGGAGGCAGGATTGGAGCTGAATTACTCTGAAATTGATTAATTTTAGAACTTTGCCATGTTGGTCAATATTGTCATTAACATTACCGTAAATACTAGAGGTCCTTGTTACATATATTCAAAATAATACCTATACCAGAGATTAATGTTTATCTTTCCATAAAAACAGCAAGCTTATGCCTGATTGGCATGGAGAATGAAGTTTCCAGGACTGTTAAAGGAAACAAGTCAGGTATGCCAAGACCTCTGGACTATAAATATTTCTGCTAGAGAAGAGAGACTTGACCATCAAGACACCACACATCAGCTATGCAGAAAGCAGCTCTTGGCTAGTGAGTTGATTTAGTGTATGAATGTGTTAAATTTCAATTTAAGGTATCACACTACTAAAAGCTTCCTATGTTTGCTATATCTTTGTGATATATATTTATTTGTTTAGCAAAAAGCTGTAGCATGGCCTCTGCAATCACTTTGATTCTGTAATAGATTAAATCAGTACAAAAACTGAAGACCCATACTTGGCCCAGTGAATTTTAGACACACCTCAAAGGCTCTTGACTGGGAGTTCAGTCACACTAAGATCTTCATATAAGCACTGGAGAGAGACAGCTGTCTGTTGAGGGCAATTTAGTTCACTGAAGAGCTGAACTGTCCCCCAGAGGAATATGTTCCAGAAATCAACCATTTCATCCAGAAATTGTGCCAGCCAAAATGTACATGCAACAGCTTATTTATTTTTACAAATATAAATATACACCTTCCCTAACTGTCCTTCAGCTTTTGCTGACACTTGTTTTGATTGTCTAATTATTTTAATTATTATTTTAAATTATGCTTATTATTTATTATTTAATTATGTTTAATTATTTTAATTATTATTTTTTATTGTTTTTCTGTTGTCTTTTTTTGCAAGAACTAGCCATCTAGCATGGTTAGTCCCATGAATCCTACATTTATTATAAAAGAAAGCAGTGAACAAATAACAGAACTTAAACACCTGCAGACCTCTCACCAGAAAGTGCCTGACCAGAGAATATATTGCAATTTCTTTATCCTACTTCAGTGTTATGATCAATCAGCTATTTTCCAATCCACCTGGGAGTATTACTACAGGAATTAATTTTGGGATATAAATTATATGGAAATGGCTTCCATGACTTTATTAAAATCCACATATATTGGATGCTCTCCCTGCAGCCATCTATCCTGGTGTCCTTTCAGAAAACCAACTGAATTCATATGAAGTTTGTGGAAATGCTTGCATTTTAGTCAGATGAAATAGCTTGATGAATATTTATGAAAAATTTAGTTTTCCATTGGAAAACACAGGCACATGAAAACACTAATTTTCTCCCCAATAAAAGGTTAGTTTGTGTAATTTCAACTTTGATTAAAAAACCCCTCAAAGCCTAAGTCCTGAAAAATTCAGAATCCTGGCATATTGGTTTCTTTTTTTAATTGAGAAATCATATTGTTTTGAAATATCAGTTAGTTTTGAATGATGCATGGTTCAAAATAATAATAATAATCTTGACTTAAGAAAGAATACGTCAAAGTTTTGAGGTCTCCTAGAACATGTTCAGTATTTCACTACAAGCTAATGTTCACGTATTGCAAAATATTGATCTATTTTATCATAGAATCATAGAATCATAGAATCATTAAGGTTGGAAAAGACCTTTAAGATCATTGAGTCCAATCGCTAACCTATCACTGCCAAGTCCACCACTAAACCATATCCTCAAGCATCACAAATACGCAATAAACTCTAAGGTTTTAATACAAAACTGATCTCATGTTTGGCCTCATGTCTGGGTAGGTAGAACCCAGGAAAAGAAATGTTAGAGAGACAGTAATTAGCAAGAACAATCCATGAAAAACCCACCAAGAAATAAGATGGACATGGAGCAGGAGATGTTGAGGATAGGTTATATGTAACAGAAGCATGAAATTACTCAGGATGTTTAACACCTCATGGAAATGCCTGGATCCCACATAAATGACCCTACATATCGACATGCATGCTGCACAACACACAATACATTCTGTATGTTCAGGGGCTAGCTGCACTTCTCTAGCCTGACAAGGAGCAAAGGGCTATGCATTCAGGACCAGGATTTTGCACTGTCTCATGGCAATTTTGACTTTGGGGAATTACAGGCCTATCTTGTGGGTGTTTCATGTCTTCACAGAAGAAGGAACACAGAAAATCATGCACAGACTTTGCTGCCCATATCATCCTAAATACATGTATTGGGTTTACACTGGGCTGGCAAGGTTTTGGTAGCAGTGGTGGCTGCAAGGGAGAAGATGCCAGAAGCTGCCCCTGTGTTGGACAGAGCCAGTTCCAGCTGGCTCCAAGATGGACCCACCACCAGCCAAAGCTGAGCCCATCAGTGACATTGGGAGCAACTCTGGGATAATGCTTTTAAGAAGGAGTAAATCCTGCTGCACAACAGCAGCTGGGAGGGAAGAGTGAGAATATGTGAGCGAAGTAACTCTACAGACAAGGTCAGTGAAGAAGGAGGGAGAGGAGGTACTCTAGGCACCAGAAAGCAGAGATTCCCCTTCCGCCCCTGGTGAAGACCATGGATAAGCAGGTTGTCTCCCTGTAGCCCATGGAGGTCCACAGTGGAGCACATATCCATGCTGCAGATGATGGAGGATCCCATGCCAGGGTAGGTGGATGTACTCTGAAAGAAGCTGTGACTCCATGGAGACTCTGCTCTGGAACAGGATCCTGGCAGGAACTATGTCCCATGGAGAGGAGCACACGCTGGAGCAGGTTTTCTGGCAGGACCTGTGACTCTGTGGAGGACCCACACTGGAGCAATCAATTCCTGAAAGACTGTACCCTGGGGGAAGGACCCATGCTGGAGTAGTTCCTGAAGAGCTGCAGCCCATGGGAAGGATCCACACTCGAGAAGTTCATGAAGGACTGTATCCCATGGGATAGAGTCCATGCTGAAGCAGGGGAAAAGCATCAGGATGAAGGTGCAGCAGAGGCAAAGTATTGCAAAGTATAACAAACTGACCGTAACCCCCATTCCCCATCCTCCTGTACTGGTTCAGGTGAAGAAGTTGAAAAGTCAGGAGTGAAGTTGAGCCTAGAAAGTAGGGAAGGGTGGGGAGAAAGATTTGTTCTTATTTCTCATTATCCTCCTCTGTTTAAGTAACATTAAATTACATTAATTTCCCCAAATTGAGTCTGTTTTACCTGTGATGATAACTGGTGTGTGATCTCCCTGTCTTTTTGTCAACCGACAAGCTCATAATTTTTTTCCCCCCTTGTCCTGTTGATGACGGAGGAGTGGTAGAGGGGCTTGGTGGGCACCTGGTAACCAGACCAGAACAACCCACCACAACACAAGACTCAGAATACTGGAAAGAGTGAAAGAAACTGAAATAAGTCAGGAAGGGACGAGTAAGAGGACATATTTAATCTAGGTTCTTTTGCAAATGTGTGTGTAATTCCCTATCAGTCTGAAAGGATAAAGATAAAAAACCAAGGACTGTTCTATTCTAACGGGATCCAATTTGGAAGTTACTCCGCTGGGCAGGATTCTGGATATGATTAGGCCTTTGAATTTTTGTTGGATCTGAAGCAAGAAGAAAATCCTGTGTTTCTAACTTAAGTTTGTCCATCTGACAGCAAGGAGTAATTTATTTTTTAAAAACATCCGTCACACAGTTTTGCCTGTTTCAGAAACCAAAGCCCTAGGTTTGAGCACTGAATGAGGTTAGCTCAACTGTCACAACTTCTATTAATATTCTCTGACTGGAGCCTATAACTGTGCTGAGGAACACTTCCGTTTCATACTTACTTGTCTATAAAGGTTATGTTTTATTTCCTTTTACCCTGTCAAATGCCCAGCCGTACAGCGGTGGCTGTGTCTCTGTGTGTCCATTAGGGATTTCTCTGCTCCAATTTTACTGATGTACAGCTGGGAATTTGGGCTGTCTTGTCTTTACGGATAATCATTTATGTGCCATTGCAAAGCTAGTTTTGGTTACTCTTATGGAGCAGCACAGCACCTTCTTATCTCTGTAAAAATGATGGATGTTTGCTGCTGTTTGCAATTTTGATCTTCTCAAGGTGACTTCCAGAAGGGGAAAAAAACCTAGGCTTGGCCTTTTTGCTTTTGTTTTCTCATGCTACATAAAGAAGTATTGAAAGCTGTTTTCCTTTACCTTTTTATAGCTTTTTCCAGAAATTTAGACTACATGTACATAGTGATATATGCTGACTGGGGTGTGCATGAAATGACAATTTCTGAACAACTGTGTAATGGAAAGCATCACTGAGGACAAAGAAGCTTTTTCAGTCACACTGATGTAAGTTTTGTCTTGTTTGTCAACAGTTTCACCGCATCGCCTAGTTAGCATTTTGGATAAATGCTCTCTGTGTTGAAGGTTAAAGGCACTCAGCCTTTTCAGACAATAAATTTTGGCAATTTGGCTTGAGGATCTTTCTTCTTTCAACTTAAACCAGAAACAGTGAAGAATATATACATATTTCTTTCAGTGATAAAGAACCAACCAAATTCAGAGGAATTACTCATAAAGCACTATTCAATATTGGAAAACCTCTTTTCTTCATCATCAACATGTAAGTAAAAGTATTTTTTCCTAAATTGTATACAATGAAGGTTACAAAGTTGCAGATAGGGTGCACAGAAACCCTTAATCATGCAATTTATGCTTATATGTTTTTTGGAAAACATTAATGTCCTCAAATAAGTTTGCATGATTAATGAAAAGTAATAACACTCTCCGTACTACTAAAATTAAAAAAAAGAGAAATTTAGCCAGCACATCTAATTTCTTAGACAACTTTCTTTTCAGTTATGCTTAAAAAGCAAGATACCAGACCGACTTCATACACATCAGAAGATCCTGCTTATTAGGGCTGCATGGGGTCACAGAAGGAACACAAGGTAGGACCATCTGTGCCTAAATAACTACACAGGTTACTTTCTCAACCATATTGAGATTCATTAGGGACAGCATTAAGAGGACATCAAGCTCTCTGGAAATCTCAGTTTAAAGGTCAAATTATAGTCTTAAATTCCAAGGCAATACAAGAACAATGCACCAGTTTGGGGTTTTGTTTGCACAATTTCTGAAGATTGCCTTCATTTTTCTTTCCTTTGCCTGATTTCCACTATATATCTAACAGCCTGTTGTTAATGCCACCACTCCCAAACTATACTTTATCATCTCCAGATCTGCTGGATGCCCATAAAAAAGAGGTAGAGGCTGTCTTTAATTTCAAATTATAGGAATTAATGAATACGGAATTCATGGATTTCATCCATCAGTCAGAGCACTGGGTCAGCTTGAAAGGTATTCACCAATGGACAAAATGTTTTAAAGCGTTAACACAACTTAGGAACTTGCACCCTATCAACAAAGTAAAGGTAACTTCTGAGGTACTTTGCCACTTTCAAAATGCTATTGATGACCACTTAACTGATGCATGCAACTTTACACCAGTTGAATGACAGGTTTAGCTGTAGCACAGTCATTTCTATACCTCACAAAATGCTGATCAAAAGCAGAAACAAATTTATACTAGAGCTAGCACCCTGGTTTATGCTATCTAAAGTAACACATCTTTCATTTGAACACAGTTATTTGGAACCCAGTGAACTGGAGTAAGAGAGGCTGAATATCCCAGGGGGGGAAAAAAAGCTTTTTCAGCAAATAATCCTTTAAGCCTGATGAAATATGTTTTCATCTCCACACTTTTCAACTGCCCTCTGCCCCTAAAATCTTCTGTTCTCAGACTACTGTCTCTGCTGAGATGAAAAATGACGTAGCAAATGGCTTTATTTACTTGTGGTGCCATGAAGTTGTTCTTGAGCTATTCTCTTTTTTTTAATGCAATGGGTAGACATTGACTTTAGGCATTGAACTAAATAATTTAACCATAATAGCACCACTAAACTTAGTATAATTATGTCATGTTAAAAATGCAGGGCAATAGCTTGCTGTCAGTGTATCGTAATTCAGGTTGTAATGACTCCTCTGCCCTGCACACAGGAAAAGCAAGAGAAAAATAAAACAGAATTAATTTACAAACTCTTTATAGTAGCAAGGGCACGTCACTAACAGCTCTGACTTTATATCTTTTCAAAATGAGATTTTAAATGAGAACCTGCAGCAGGACTAGAGATATTGCTATAGAAGTATGGCAAGACTGGAGAGTGAATGGCTTCAGTGGAACAGGCTCAGCACAGGCACCACAAGGAGCCTCAGATACCCCATGCCAACAAACAAAATGTTTTGTATCTTCCTCTGCAGCTTCAAGGATAAATTCCCTTTACCTTTATATTCACATTTACATTTTACATTTACCTTTACATTTTTCCCTACATCTTCCATTTCTATTTTTTATTCATAAAAAATGAACTAGACAGATCCAATCTCACCGGTTGGCTTCCCTGTTTGGGAACCCAGTGACACACATAACAGATGACTTGGGCAAGGGAGTGAAGCTATCCATTTTAAACACCTTCCTTTTCCTCTCCATCCACCTCAATATGTACAGTCCAAATGCTTAAGAAAAAAAAGCACATCAGTGACATTACTCAGCAGGACAGCAGCTATCTTATCTTTAGTATTTTTCAAATGTACTGGTTGATTATAAGTAATGTAAAGGAAGATACAGAAGCAAAATCCTGGTACATTTCCTGCATGTTTGTTTAAAGTGTGACTATTTTGTTCCTATATGTTTATAACACTTAAAATGCTGAGGCAAAGAGGACAAAAATGCCGTCTCCCAACATAAAAACAAGATTAAAAGATTTTAACAAGGTGTGGAGTGCCATAAAGTCTCTTGGTTAAACCAGGCTCCATTGACTGGTGTCATGACCCAAAACAAGATGAAGCATTTGCGGTAGGCTATGCAAATTCACACCGGTTGTGGGTCCAAGGGCCCATTAATAGCTTGTTCTTTCTCTGTGCTATCCAGACTTCACTGGGCCTGCCTCATAATGTATGGTCAAAACACTAGCACTGCCTTTTTCATGTTCTCCCCTCACCAAATCCTACCAGCCACCTGGCCTTAAGGAGGGCTACAGAGAGGGTCAGGGTGCCTATGAAGGTCTGGGCTCCTGCATCACAAATTTAGGTAGCCCACAGAGAGGGATGAGTAGGTAAGTCTTGGCTGTCCTGCCCATTGAGACATTTGGCCTGAGTCATAGCTTCTTAGCATTGCTCTGAGAAGGAAACAAAGGGAACTGAACAACAGGCAAGATGGCTAGGGATGAGTTAAACAGATGCCCAATACTGGAAGGTATTCACTAACAGCTATTGCATAGGCCTAATGAATGAAGCCAGGTACTCGATACAGCCATCACAATTCCAGAAAGAAATTTAACTTTATAAAATAGTAATAATAATTATAACAACAAAAAATATTCCCAGGGATCTTACCCTGCCTTTTCCCTACACCAAGGTTATCTCAAATATAATCAGATGAGCGTTACAAAATACTCCCTTACTCCCAGAGGCAGTTACTCTTAAAGACATCTTGAAATCTGACTGAGTGCCTCAAACTTGGGTCCCAACATCAATTTATATCACTGCATTATACACCACAGATAACTGTGGATTAAGCCACTGCTCTTCCTTTTCCATCTCCACAAAAACTGTCAGCAGTTGAGTATTCCCCATACTTTGAAAAAGCAGCTTCTTGATATAAAACATCCAGTGTGCAAGCACATTCTTCACAAATGCTACTGCTCCCCTGCCTGTTGGAAACAGAAATGTGGCTGTGGTTTGACAATGAGATGAACAAAATAGGTCTTGGAGATGCTCACAGTTGGAAGGTGAGTCCTATGGACTTTTTCCGTTCATGGGACTTGATGTTCCTGGGGGCTGGAGGGAACCAAGACACAGTAGATTTTATTTATTAATTCATAGTCATTAAAAAAACTTTTTGAGTTTTAAAAGTCAGTCTCTGCGGTTGAGAAGGCTTAGCAAAAACTTCTCAATGAACATACTGAAGAGGCCAATTGGAAAACAAACTAAAGTGATAATGTCCATGAATTTCTGTATTGCCACTGGATAGATCTTTGGATGATGCTAACATGATTTCCACTGGACAATGTTCATGTCTTGACCTACTCTTTAGAGTTTATCATTCTTTTGGGTACCTTGGAGACTCTGCATGGTCAGGAGAATGCAATCACAACAAAGCTGTGTGTGGCTTTCAGCACTTTGCAAGGAGACTCTTAGCACCTTGTAGGTTCAGGCTGCTGGTGAGGGAAATTATACTGCTGATAGCTACAGATGGAGGTCACAAATCAATAGTGTTACAGATTTATAGAGACACAACTGAAGGGTTACGCTTTTCAACGAAGGAAAAAATTTTTTTATTGCTTCAAGGAAACATTCACTGAAATGAATTATCTGCATCAGAATTGGAGGGATTTAGCTAAGAATTTGAGTACCCTGCTAATGATCTTTGCTTAGAGCATTAAGAATAAGTGTTCCATGGCTAGATGAAATGACTGTGAGACAGAAGCTGTGCAGGACAACACAGAGAAGGAATGTGAGTAGGCTCCAGTATGAGACTCTGTCCTGGGGTGGGCACAAGCCTGTATACCACTTTTTTCACCCTCCAGTATCTGAGACATATTGTTCCTGCAGATCAGCTGATCCCAAAGCAAGCCACCTGTATGCAGCAGAGGACTGTCCTCTGTATGCTGTTGGGCATCTATCCTGGAAAAAACAGAACAAAAGGAAGAAAGAAAGAAAAAAAGAAACCCCAAACAAAAAAGACCAACACTATCACACTCGCTGCTCAGTGGAGCTGGTTGGAAATTTTCCTTCTTCACACCCAAACATTCTCTCATCCAGTATGGTCTTGCCAGACCTGAAGTTTTGACATGAAATTGTTGGATGCAAGTCATCTGAGAAGCACTCTAGGGCACATCCCCAGCAAGCAGGATGCTTGCCACATACTTGTCTAGTGTTTGATGGTATTGAAGTTCTGGCTTTTGTCCCTTGTATCACTCACAGGTTGAAAAGGCTACTAACTCTTACTGGCTACATGGTTGCTGTTGGAGTAAGTAATGTTGTCCCATGATGTTTTAGATCCGCACAGGTCAAGGTTGGTAACATGATTTGATGAATTCTAATAGGTTTTCTCCGTAACTCTTTTGAGGTGTGGCTTGTTAGGGCTTTTTAAGCTGAAGTCAAGCAAACAGCACATTAGATTTTGAATGTCACATCTGACCCAAATGTATCCAGCAACAAAGCAGTATCTAACTCTGAGAAGTATTATTAATGCAGACAGCATGTTTCCTCAGATGAAACGGTATACTTTCCCTCCCTCTTAAATGAAGTATAATCTAGAAGGTATAATTGCATTAGATGTGGAGTAAACTTGGAGCTAAGCAGGTCATAAATCAATAAATAACTCAGCCTGCAGCCTTATGGTTTATTGATTCAAAAGCTGTTTATCCCCCACCTCCCACCATATACTCTACATCAGATACAATTATTGCTTAATTATCCTTTTTGTGCATGTACAAAGACTTTGATGTCTCATCAGACAGACACCAGTTGTGAAGATACAACAATCCGAATGGGAGGACTTTGTTGCCTTTATTCGTTTCAGAAATGTATTAAATTCTTTTGAGCTTTATACAGTCCTCACCCAGCATATTCACTTGGTGATTACAATCACACTATTATTGTCATTGCTTTGACTATTTAGCACATGATAACCTGGGCATAGCAGATTGTGCTTGGCATTAGGCATTTTCTGCCTTGGGAAGTGATATAGCTCTGACCAAACTGCAGGCTGAAGCAAAACTGGTGATGGTTCTGAAGTCAGCCTAGGTACAGTTTTCAGAAAGAGCTCTCAGTAAAGGAAATTCAGCATGTGCCACATATGGATATGGATTTTTTAGAGTTATTTGGGCAAGCACAAGGGACCTGGTGTGATGTGTGCTTTGACTTTATGGTCTCAAACCTCAAGAAAGTTAATGGATCTGAGAAGCTGAATATCCCTTTGTAATGAAAGAATACACATCTATAAAACAATCAGCCCAGCTGATTGCAACGGACTGCTGAGCAGTGCAAGGAGCACCAGCAGTGGCAGCAGCAAGCAGCAGAAGGGGACACATTAGGGATACATGTGGACAAAGATAGGCTTGAATGAACAGGGGGCATTCACTGAGCAACTGAGCCTGGACCCACTGGAGACAGCAAAGGGCAGATCCTGCACCTTGCAGCACAGGAGATTTAAGCAGGCTAAAACAATCAGCCCAGCAACATATGAGCATATATATTTCCCAGTGGGCAGATGTGTGGCAGTGGGCAGATGTTTCTGGCAGCATGGTAACCATGCAGAAAAAGGCAGTGTCCTGTGCTTCTCCTGGGTGTCAAGCACCTGGTAGAACAAATGGAACCACACAGACACAGCTCCTGTTCAAGCATGTGATCACTCAGGTTTCTGGCTGTGGGATGTGTGAAGGGATATTCCTAGAGCTGGAAAGTGGCTGCAAGCAATCCTGTATGAGGCGTGACCAGACTGAAGAACTGCTGTACTTGGTGGGTGAGCTGCAAGAGAATGTCGGCAGACCGAGTAGTATTCTAGAGTCTGAGAGGGATATTGATCAGTGGAGCCATACTCTGCCATCTACGAATCATGGAAGCCAACTCAGCATGGCTGCTACAGAGGCAGGTCCAGGATCTGCTTTGTGCCAGGAGGAAGGCAGCTTTAGAAGGAATAAGGAGAGGTAGAAGGCAGCTACAGCACAGAGTGGTAAGAGAAACCCTTCTTACCCTCTAAGATTCCCTTGAAGAATAGGTATGAGGCCCCAGGTATGGTAGACAAAGAGCATAATGAAATAGAAGAGGAACCTATGCAGGCAGTCAAGAGGTCGAGGTCTTGCCAAGGTCAGAGAGACCAGCAGCTCACAACAAAACCTGTATTAAGACCAGCACCACGAAGAAACAGCAGCAAGTTATGGTCATTGGTGATTCTGTGCTGTACGGAATGGAAACACACATTTTCAGACTGGACCCTCTTTTCAGGGAAATTTGCTGCCTCCTTGGGACCTGAATTAGGGACGTCACTACAAGACCAAAGAGCTTAGTACAATCTTCAGACTACTATCGATACCTGCTCTTTCACATGGTTTTTAATGATGTTCCAGAAAAAAAAAAAAAAAAGTCTGAGATCAACCAAAAGATATTTCAGAGCCCTGGGAAGAATGCTAAAATATTCAGGAGCACAGGTAATGTTTTCCTCAATCTGACCAGTAATGGGTGAGACTTTGGAAGAAACAGGTGAGCCCAGGATGTCAATACCTGGCTCCAAGACTGATGCCTCTACCAAAACTTTGGATTTTTAACCTGTGGAAGAGCCTTCAAGGCACAAGGTATGCTGGGGTCTGATGGGATCCACCTATCCCAACAGGGGAAAGACACCTTTGGGTGTAAGCTGGGAGGCCTGATCAAGAGAGCTTTAAACCAGAATCAGTATGGGAAGGAGATACCAACAAGATTGTAGTAGGTAAGCCAAGGGTTGGCATGGCATTGCCTGAGAGTGGCAATGCTAGTGGGAACATTTATACTGCTCCTGCGAGCGTGGGCGGCTCAGAAGCATACACATCATGCTTATACACCAGCATACACAGTATGAGAAAAAAACAGGATGAACTGCAAGGATTGGGCAGCTCCCAGAGCTACAATATCATTGGTATTAGTGAGACTTGGTGAAATGAGTCCCACAGTGGGAGTGCTGGGATGGAGGGTTACAGGCTGTTCAAGGGATAGGCAGGGCAGGCAAAGTGAAGGTGTCACACTATACGTAAGGGAGAGGTTTGATTGTACAGCACTTAGAGTTACTGATGATGTGGTAGATAGCCTCTGGGTGAGGATTAGGGGGATGGTAAAAAAAAAGAGATGTTTTAGTGGATGTCTACTACCAATCATCCAGCCAGGATGATAGCACTGATGAGTTATTCTATGGACAATCAGGAGAAATTTCTGGATCAGTACCCCTTGGCCTTATGGGAGATTTCAACTTCCCGGACATCAGCTGAGAATACCATAATGCTGTTACAGGTGAGTCTGGGAAATTCTTGGAGTTTGTAGGAGATAGATAACTTCTGTCACAAGTACTCAGTGAGCCAACTAGGAAAGATGCCCTCCTAAACTACTTGTTTGTGAATAGAGAAGGACTTTGGGGAGACGTGAAGGTAGGTGGATGTCTTGGCAGCAGTTATAATGAAACAGCTGAGTTCAGAACAGGGGTAATATTCCCATTGAAAAGTTTGACTTGTTTTCTTTTCAGTTGAGAAGAATTATGATTTCATACCATTTAATAAGGAAAATGCAGGCCAGATCTTTAGTCTAAAAGTGAAAAACATGTCACAATGAGCCAAAACACAAAAGGAGGGAAAGCTCGCTCTTTATCACCCTGGCATGCACCTGCTAACATTTTTCAGTTTCCTTCATCATCCCCTTCCTTCTTTTTCTTTTTCTGGCTTTCTTAACATTCAGGTTTTTATCGTTTTGCATTCAAACTCAAAGGCAATGAAGGACTTTATACTATTTTTTTTTCAAATGAAAATTCAGTAAAAATAACTCTCTTACCAACAAGAAATTGCTTTTCATAAAGCACTTAAAATATCTATGAAAAACTCTAATTTTTGTAGAGAAGAATTTGTAAACTTTTTCGCTGAGAATGAATACTTGTTTATCCAATAAAAGTGAGTGTTTCTAATAGGAACTTTAATGGCAGCATACTTCTCTTTTAAAAGAAGAATATTGCTATGAGAACTGAATCATGTCAGTCTGGTTCTTTTATCCCTGCATCTCTTGGTTGAATTCTCTGGTAAGTAATACAGCCATTAAAGCTTTTTCTATGTTTAAAGTATTCATAACATCTCTGCCCTACTTATATCCATTGGGATCAATAAAAATTGAGATACTTGCCAATCTCTCCCTCATAGCGTTAATAGGGTATTTCTCTTACCTGTCCACTTATCCTCATAAAAGTAGGTATAAGCTTAACATGGAGATTTTTCACCTCATAATCAAATTTAACCAACAGGTTCAAAAACCACAGCAGGTGGCAGGGGGACAGGAGACTAGAAGAGAAAAAAAAATTACAGCTGCAGGCTCCCAAGGGAGCCAGAGATCGTCACTGGAGGTGATGGCCATCTTCCTGCCCGAAATGCAATTCTGTGTGAAGCCACCAGGCTTAGGAAGCTCAGGCAACACACAAGAATCATACATTTTCAGAGTGAGTGTTAAAACTCATGCTATTCCAGAAAGCACTAACCCAGAGTCAGCCAAAGAGTGCCACTTGATTGCCAAATGGGCAACTATAAATGGAAAAATAGAGGAAAGAAAATGTTACATACAGCCATATGACTCTAGACAATGCATTTCCTCCTTCTTCCATTTCATTTCCTTATGGGAAGATTGGCTAATAACCAATTTTAATCTGACAAACAGTGCATTTAATAATACATTATATTCTTGTTATGAGCAATTTAAGGTATCCTACTCATTGATTTCAACTTTGTACTGGGTCTGACTGGGATGGTTGATTTTCTTCATAGCAGCCCATATGGTACCATGTTTTGCATTTGTGACCAAATCAGAGGCCTTGCAGAGGGGTCTAGATATGTTGGAGTATTGGGCAATGATTAATGGGATGACATTTAACAAGTCCAAATGCTGGATTCTGCACCTAGGACAGAATAACACCAGGCACAAGTATAATCAGGGAGATGAGTGGCTGGAGAGCAGCCCTGCAGAAAGGGATCTGGGGGTGCTGCTTGACAGCAGGCTCAATATGAGTCAGCAGCGTGCCCTGGCAGCCAAGAGGGCAAACAGCATCCTGGGGTGCATCAAACACAGCGTAACCAGCCTGTCAAAAAATATTATTATCCTGCTGTATGCAGCGTTAGTGTGGCCACACCTTGAGTACTGTCTGCAGTTCTGGGCCCCACAATTTAAGGAGGATGTTAAAGTACTCACACACATCCAGAGGAGGGCAACAAAGCTGGTGACAGGGCTAGAAGGCATGTCCTGTGAGGAGCAGCTGAGGACTTTGGGTTTGACTAGTTTGAAGAAAAAGAGGCTGAGGGGTGCTCTGATTGCTCTCTACAGCTTCCTGAGGAGGGGAAGTGGAGAGGGAGGTGCTGCTCTCTTCTCCCTCGGATCCAGTGATAGGACACATGCGAATGGTTCAAAGCTGTGCCAGGGGAGGTTTACACTGGACATTAGGAAGCATTTCTTTACCTTGAGGGTGGTCAAACACTGGAACAGGCTTTCTAGAGAGGTGGTTGATGCCGCCAGCCTGTCAGAGTTTGAGAGGCATTTGACAATGCCCTTAACAACATGCTTGAAATTTTGGTCAGCCCTGAGTTGGTCAGGCAGTTGGACTAGATGATGCTTGTAGGTCCCTTCCAATTGAGGATATTCTGTTCTGTTCTATTCATAAATATGTGTTGAGTTAGCTCTACCATTTGTGGAGACAATCTGTTTTTACAGTTGGTTATAGGAGTCTGATTTATGAACAATGTCAGCCCGAACAAAGACTAGTTTAGCTGCAAAATTTGCAGTATAATTTTCTTTTCTTCTAATTAATATGTTGTTAAAAAATGTTTATTACCAATATGGCACTACATAACTGACAAGTAGTAGAACTTTTTTTCCTTTTTTTTCCCTTGGAGAAGATAAAGACCACATTACTCATCAGAAGAAAAGTGCTAGTAATTATAGAAGGCTGCACTGCAATGGGTCAGAAATGCTGTCAAAACAGCCCTTCAGACGTTTGGTATTTCTACAGTTTTTCTCAGCCTAAACCAGAAAATGCAGAATTAGGCACAAACATAAACATTTTCCAGTCTCTTCTGATCAGCACAGAAGATTCAGAGTTTAGCCCTGATTCATGTAGGCGTTGAGTGCATGGTTGCAGTTCCCGGGTCAGGCTACTTTCTGGAAAGGTGATCTTGGCTGGCTTTGTGAAGTAAGCATATTTGGTTCTAAGTGTTCAGCCTGCCTCCTTAGATTTTATTGCAGTGTGTTTTGGGTTTAAGTTAACTGGTTTTCATGCTGCCAGACATTGACTGGAATGGCACTTTTCACAGTCAATGACATAATCTTTTAGGCATTTAGCATTATACATTTAAAAACACCTGTTACATTCCAGTACCTTCCGACCATGTTCATTTAGATATTCCACATGTGGAGGGTGTAATGTATAATACCAAATCCGCTTCTTTGAAGTCAGTTGAGGTTACACAGGATTCCTGATTTCTGATTTTCGCTCAGAGTGATACAATATATGCTGAAAGCATGATACAGGTGTAAGTTACACTTAGCAAAATCTAACAATTGCAGTATACAGTTCAATCACAATACCAATGTGATCCCCATTACTGGTCTGTATAATATGCTCACTGCCATTACACTGGGCATCCCCAGTCACCAGGAAGAAATACTTGGGTTGAAGCAGCTCAAGCCTGTTGCTCTCTTTGAAATTATTTGGTAATTGTTCAGTTTTTGTACTGTATGTTGGCCTGAGCTAACACGCAAATACGTATTCACTCTTCCCATGCTGGTCTGGCTAGCTCAGGGAGACATTTAGACCACCAGTTGATCTACTCAACTGTTGATAGGTATTTATCTAAAACAAAGGCCACCTTCTGGTCCCCTTTGTGTTGAGATCAAGTCAGCTTCTTTGCATTATTCTCTGAGCTGCAGGGACAAAATCACCCTTGCCCATTTCCACTAAGCATTATTCCATTTTAGGGGTTTATTCTGCAAGTCACATTCCACCCCTAAACATGCAGTCAGTCACAACATCTGAGTAATTTAACAGCATAAATCATATGGTCTCAGCCAAGCTACAAAATTGAAACATTCATTAAAACTCAGTGATATCACTGCTACATGACTGGATTAGTGTGCTTTCTCTAGAGCTTGGAGTTCAAGGATAGTCCAAGAAGATGCTGCAAATGCAAACAAGAGGAACAAGACATAGCAATCCAAGGAGTCCACCATAGCTTCTGGGAGATTCTTCTCCAGCTTCCAGCTCACAGTGGTAAGGGCAAAGTTAGCACTGGTAATCCCCAAAGCCCATGTATTTGTGCACCCCTTGGTGGGAAAGATTCTGCCTGTGTGTTTACTGCCAGTGAGTGATATTTTCAAAAGCTCCAGGAGAGATGTCCAAAGAGGTCTCACTTTTAAACAGATCTAAAACTTCCCAAACAATTAAGTAGAAATATTTTTAATAATGCATGGTCCCTGATGCACCCCCACCCCCACCCCCCGCAAATGGACTGTGAAGGAGGATCAGTTGTCTTAGTCACCAAATTTAACCAGTATATGGAAGAGAGATTTACAAACTACTTCAGGCTAAACCTTCAGTCCACCTGTTGTCTGAAAAGCAGATTCATCGCCCAGTGTGCAATAAGTCAATAATCACATGCTCAGGAGAGACATTGCTTACTTATTTCAGGGTTGCACAAGCCCAAGCGCTCAGTGGTTTTTCACAAATCAAGCACACTGAAGTTGGCTCTTGCATTATATTTGTACAATAAATTAATACATATTCTGCCTATCTAATATATATTAATTCTAATCTACGTAGGTTGTATAATGGCATTAAGTCATGTCTCTTGGCTCCACTTCAGATCCTTCTGTGCATGTCTTCCTCTCTTCAGGGCTCCTTGGCGGTCTCTGGTGGTCTTCATGGATGAAGCACCCTAATTCTTTTTATCCATATATGGTCACGTCACCTAAGAACACCTTCGGGCTGTTTTCTCTTGCCAATTCTCCTTTATTTTCTTCCAAAATGAATGTTTGTCCTTGATTAAATGGATAATGCTGATGGCCAAGACATCCTGTCTTTAAGCTTAAGTTAAATATTAAAACATCAAATGTTATATAAGCAATGCTTGCTCAAAAAGGAGTTTATTAAACATAGATAATTAAATTAAATTAAATTAAATTAAATTAAATTAAACATAGATAATACCTCTTCTTTCTAGGGGGTTTGTTCCCTTACATACCCTTCAACACAGGATTGTGAATGACCCACCATGAAGCAGGATTAGCTCTAAAACTGATGACATTTTCATCTATAGTAGACTGAATCCATATTTAAACAGTTTTCTTTCTCCACTTACAGTGAGCAGGAGATACAAGAAACCTAGCCACATGATGATAATCAAAGATCTTCACAAGAAAAAGTAAAATATTTCTCTTGCTTCGAGGCTTTCCTTGAAATCCAATTTCAAAGATCACATTTACAATCAAAGTGGAGTTTTTGGGGAAAAGAAAATCTGTTTTGTCAATAAGCAGATTTTAAGGCAAAAAGGGATGTGTTTACTCATACTTTTCTTTTGTTTCTTGCTTCCAGCAACCTGTGCTGGTTGGAAAAAATCCAGCCCTCACCATTATTGCTGGAAATGAAGAGGACCGCCTTTAGAACTGGTTTTACATTCCTTCATTAATATAAATCTCTTTTTTTGCTGTCCTCAGATTTGGTACTTATCTCCTGTGTTTCTTGATCAATTGATGAGGTAAAAATTGACCTGCTCTCCATCAAAAAACCCCATTTGCACTGTAGTAGAAGCAGCACTAGAATCTCCTGTTCTAATGCAACGTTGATTTAAACATACACATTTATTCCCCCTGAAGAGCTGTTAATGCCTCTATGCTCAATCACTGCAGTAACTGTAGGGATTTAGGTACCAGAATAAAATTAACACAGGTTATGAAGAGCTGCCATATGCCACATATGTACATTGACCAATAAAAACATAACCAACCATAATGAAATTTAACTTTGGGGACAGAAATAGCTCATGTTACATCTACTTAAAGGTCTTATTTTGAAAGGGAGACTAGAGCTTTGGATCCTGTTTTGTAGTTCAGTGCAGGCAGGAATAAGAGAATGACAATACATCCACACCTCTGAAAATCAAGCTACTTCTCTAAGTACCTGTATAGAAACCAAGGTGCCAGATTTCGCTGTAACCTCTGTGAGACAGTTTGTCAACTAGTGTAAATTGTTACAACTCCATTAACTTCAGTGCATCTATGGCAATTTCTGCCTCATAAGGATCAACTCCAGAGTGTCTGAGGTGAACCATAAGTAATCTAAAACACTATATAAAGTAAATGTTTCCTCTCATATGCCAGTGAGATGTTGTGAGAAAGAGCCCAGTAAACGGAGGGTATTGTGTGATCTAATTCCCACTGTAGGAATTAAGTATCTAATTTGGGCCCAATATTCTTCATATCATTAGATGTCATTAGTCAAAAGCACTAGCCTGGAGCAAAGTACAAATTAATGCATCTACTGTGGCTATAAACCATGAAAAATTTATTATTTTACTTGTACCTTGGGCCTTAACTCTTCATCTTTGCCCTAGTGTTTAAAAACTGATCTGGCTTTTGTTGTTGTTGTGCTTTGTTTTAAATGAAGCTGTTGCAAAGTGAAGAGGCATAGAACACACACACCAGGTCCCAGTGTAATCATGCCCTTGTTCATACTTGCAGTCTCCTGTCACACCCCATTTGCACAGATTATGAACTGGGATATATAATAAGCTGTTATTTTTCATTCCTCCAGTATTGCAAATATTAGGGTTTGGGATGGTTTTTAAGAATAAACCAAACAAAATAAGGAGTTGAAGAGTTGGGTGATAACTAATCACTTCTCTTCTGGGATAGGGAGGAATTATTCATGGAATATGGAACTATGCAATGATATTATTTCCATGGCCCACTGACCTCTGGAATTCATTAGAGATGCATCAATTCTATATTAGCTATTTTCACATGTGTCGGCAGAGATCCCCAGAGTGGCATTACATACCAAAACTTACTCTAACTAGTTTTGTTCTCTCCTTAGAGCTGAAAAACTGCTCATCAGAAGTGTTTTAAGAGTTGAGTGATTTAATGTGGGAGTGAAGGGTAAGAGTGTTCCAAGCATGGGCAGGAAACAGTGACTGGTGCTGCAGTACCCTGAGATCCTGCAAACACTAAAACTCTTGAGTCTGCACCCAGCGTTTAAACACATGTATAAGTAAGTACAATCCTGAACTGCAGCATTAGCAAGTATAGAAGCAGCTTCCGATACCCAAATAGCTTCACTTTCCTATTAAAGTCCTTTGTGGAGTGCTTTTATGACTTCTCAGATTTTGCTCCTGCACATACAAGCCTTTTCACAATGTTGCTGTTGAAGTTCCTCCTCTGACCTCTTCATTCAGGCTAGCAAAAGGCTGATGGCACTACTCTTTAAAAAAAAACATTCTGGGAGGTCTCTGGTACAGTTTGCTGATCTGAGCATTTACTGCATCTAGTGGAACATCTGAGAAAGTCAAACTACTGCCTTCATCGTGTGTTCTCTTCTCTCACCTCTCCTCTGCACAACAGAAAGTGTCTCCTCAGTGTGATGGAGAAGATCAGTAAGACCACACCTACTCCACCCAGACTTAGAGGAGGGGTGGGCAGACCAGGTGGGGACTTGGCCAGTAGATTTCAAAAAGCTGGAAAAAGTTATTTCATTCAAATTTGTGGTAACATGTCTGGCTCCCTTGGTTGGTTTATCAAGCAAAGTAACCTAAAAATCTGCTTGTCCTTGTTTGTAGTTGAGGTGCAGGGAAACACTGCCACATATCAGTGTAACATATCATGACCACACAGCGTACCACCTTTGGCTGTCCAGCACTTGCAACAGCTTAGCACAAGGTGGGAACTACTACTCCAACAAAAGGAAAATGTAGCCAAAAACAGCAATTACCTTGCCATGAGGTTAAAAAGTGGTTCTCATTTTGTAAGAATGGAGTAACAGCCTGAATTCAGACAAACCTTTGCAGAGAATGTTTTGGAGCATGTGGTAAGGCCAGCCTTGAATTGCTTGGGACTGGCAAAAACTCTTTACATCTGCTCTATCGAGTCTGTCCTTCAAGCTTTAGAAAAGAATTTCAGGATACAAAGTTCATCCTAGAAAATCACTCAGGTCAAATAGTGGATGAGGAACTTTTTGAAAGTTCTCAGGTAGTGTTTTGCAAGTTCAGGCAGAGATTTGTCTAAGTATGACCTGAATTCTGGTTTGCAACTTCTCAATGCAAGTAACCAGCTATGGCAAAAACATCTTGCTCCAAGTGTCCATACCATGCTAATATCAATGCCTTGGAAGGACACTGTCAAACACAGACCTAATGATTCCAGCTGTCATGATTTCCTAATAATTGGTATGGGCAAAATGTGAGAATATTGTCCTTAAATCTTTATCTATGTGCATATGATAAAAACATTCCTGAATTGTTACAGATGCTGAAAGTTTCTTGATGCAACTCCCAGACTTATCTCAGCTCTAGCCTCAGGCAGACTATGCTTTCTTAGTTCAAGGCAACAGGATAATGTTGTTGAGAAAAGGCCAAAAGTTTATTGCATGTCATGTTTTTTCTGATCTTCTAATGGGTGCATGGAAAATTGTGTACAGAATGATGCAGCTAGTTTGCACATTAACAAATTTTTACATGCCACTGATAAACTAAAGGAACAGAGGGTTTTTTCCCCATTGCTTTGAGGCACTGAGTCTATATACCTGTATCAAGTGAGTTAGTGTCTAATTTTTTCATGTATACATCAAAACACGTATGCGTACACATGTGTGAGGACACACACACAGAGACACACAAAATGAGTATGACACCAGTGATAATGTCTGTCATGGTAAAAATACATACCTATCCTTCATTATGAGTTTTGATATAATTAAGGGAAAATATAGACTGTATATTTGTACGAGTTCTTCTAAATTATCCAATTAAAATTAATTTATTATCTCTGAAAATTGAAAAGAAAGACACCACTGCCCCATTCCTTCTCCAAAACCCAATATATGAATTTCTGCACTCTCATAAACTTTCCTGTGGAAAACATCGTCTGTGTTACAAAAAAGATACTGAAACCGAAAATACACATAAGCCTAAGAGCTGACATCAGATCAAGAACTGGGAGCTCTCCCAGTCCCATCCATATTTCATTTAGTATTTGAGTTGCATCCAGTAATGCTAACGAGGACTAACAGATTTACAGATGAGAACGTGTGACACTAACTTCCAGTTTGTCATCTTGACTATGCACGACAGTGAGAGCAGCTGCTATTACACTATAATGCATTGCTTGCTATGTTTTATTTAATTATAAACCATGCACAACTGTCCACATTTTTACAGACACGAGCATTCCTATTTATGAAAATTGTATGACGCCCGTGGCAGTGGTCCAAGCCCAAGAAACTTCAGGTGCTATACCTGTTGCAACACTTTTTGATGGATTTGAGATCTAAAAGAATGAAAGAGCAGTTTGCAGAAGAGTCTCTTTGTGTTGCCTGTTTTGTTGGGTAGCAGGAGTGATATGAGACACAAGGGCAGAGCATCTTGTGGTATGGTATAAAAGGTTTATAACAGGGGCAACAAAATCAATAGCCTAAGTGTGGGTTCATACAGCTGGTCACCCTGCATCTG
The DNA here is from genome assembly GCF_949628215.1 of Phalacrocorax aristotelis. Taxonomy (NCBI): domain Eukaryota; kingdom Metazoa; phylum Chordata; class Aves; order Suliformes; family Phalacrocoracidae; genus Phalacrocorax; species Phalacrocorax aristotelis. Next base: position 21,381,476 of record NC_134279.1, read on the forward strand.
CTCAACACATGAAGTGAATGATGGAGGCTTCTCTCACTACTGGTATCCATTCACACATCTCTGTTATGGCTGGACAACAGGTGTAAATGTTATTTTTTGGAAAGGAAAAAAAATGGGAAAATACAAACTCAAGGACAGAGCTACAAAAGAAATCAGATCAAGTAAGTGTCACCTTGTGAAGTAAAGCTGTCAGTCACACAACTTGAATTCAAGAGAGCTGCCATTCACCCCTTTAAATCACAGGTATAAAAGACAGCATGCTATAGGTACTCCACACAGCAAGCCATGCATATGCTAGGCATAGCTGAGTAAGCAGGAGAAAGGAGTGACAAGTGTGGTACTCCACTACTGCGTGACCCAGTGGAGCCATTGTTTCACATTATGAAGAACTGCTGTGAAAGCATAAAATCAATAACTTGAATACATCATACTAAATCCATATTGAGGTCAATGAACTTTATTAAAAAATTAATTATGCTTGCTACTTTCTCAATTAATTTCTGTGCGCTTTAAACCTTGTTTTTATATTTCTTTTTTTCTTAAGGAGTAGCATTCCATGCAACCAGATCACAACCTCTTAAACCTGTGACATTGACTTATTTTATAAATCTCTTTGGACCTCAAGTATTGATTATCATGCCTCATTCAAAGTATTGACTTTGTATATTCAATGTCATCTGTGCTATGAAATAATCAAATATTTAAATAAAGGGTCACATTATTGCTAGAACTGTGGAGTGTTCCCCTCAGCTTAAACATGAACATTTGTCAGTGGTCAGAGCCTATTTCTACATTGAAGCAGCCACAGCATTGAAGGAATGCTTAGTGAGATTGCTCTGCAACCAGCAAAAGTTTTGCATCTCCCTGCTGTCGGGGGACGGAAGCAAAGGGCACTTAGAGAAAAAAAAGAAGAAGCAATTTTAAAATGAATGTGCAACTCTAACTCCACAATATTCAACAGTTTAATTTGAAACCAAGATAGGATTTCACCCAAGTCTGAGTCACATAATTAGAAATTTTATATCCAGTAAAACTTTTTTTTCAATAGATTCACACTATCTAGAAAAATTCCTTCCAAATCCTCCTGCTGAAAAAGATCACCACTGCAAGCCTAAGGTCTTTCTGATCCAATGAGATTTATGACATGTATTTTTTTAAGAACAATTTTACTGCACTGGAACAGATTATTTTTCCAGAAAGAGAAAGATTAAGAAGTGTCAACCTATAGGAAAACTCATGTTCATATTGCACTGCACTGCTGCTGCATCCCAGGCCCAAGTTGGATATGTCAAGTCTATTTGTCTTACTTGTTGCTGAGACAGTGTTCAACCCTCACCTCAGACTGTGATTCAAACTGTTTGACAGAGGAGTGCCTCCTTGCTGCAGAAATCTGTCAAGAAACTAGACTAAGACACTAAAAGGATGTGACTAAAGTCCTTGGAGTGCAATGTTAGTTCATTAAATCCCATCAGTGTTGGATGCCACAGCCACCCCTGTGTCAGTTGGTACTTTGGAGAGATCTTTCCTAGCTGAATTTATTCTCACAATTTCTATGACCACAGAGATGAGAGAGGCATGAAAAGGTTCCAAGGAGATCTTACTCAGAGGACTAGCATGCTGGTATGAATTACCAAAATTTCAAGACAAGAGGCAAGTATATCACCGATGGAGATTGATTTGGCTTTTTTTATTAGCTGGGATTTTATTACCTTTTTTTATAGTGTCCTAGTTTCAGCTGGGATAGAGTTAAATTCCTTTGTAGTAGCCAGCATGGGGCTGTGTTTTGGATTTGTGCTGGAAACAGCGGTGATAACGTGGAGATGTTTTAGTTGTTGCTAAGTAGCACTTACACTGGTCAAGGACTTTTTCAGCTCCCCGTGCTCTGCCGGGTGCACGAGAAGCTGGGAGGGGACACAGCCAGGGCAGCTGAGCCCAACTGACCAAAGGGATATTCCATACCATATGGCGTCATACTCAGTATATAAAGCTGGGGGAAGAAGGAGGAAAGGGGGGGACATTTGGAATGATGGCGTTTGTCTTCCCAAGTAACTGTTACGCGTGATGGAGCCCTGCTTTCCTGGGGATGGCTGAGCACCTGCCTGCCCATGGGAAGCAGTGAATGAATTCCTTGCTTTGCTTTGCTTCCGTGAGCAGCTTTTGCTTTACCTATTAAACTGTCTTTATCTCAACCCATGAGTTGCCTCACTTTACTATTCTGATTATCTCCCCCATCCCACCAGGGGGAGTGAGTGAGCAGCCATGTGGTGCTTGGTTGCTGACTGGGGCTAAACCATGACATGGGGAGGGACTTTTTGTCAGGGAGTATAGTGATAGGATGAGGGGTAGTGGTTCTTAACTGAAAAAGGATAGCTTTAGGGTGCATATTAGGAAGAAATTCTTTACTGTGAGGCTGGTGAGATGCTGGAACAGGTTGCCCAGAGAAGTTGTGGATGACTCCTCCCTAGAAGTATTCAAGGCCATGTTTGATAAAGCTTTGAACAACGTGATCTAGTGGAAGGTGTCCTTGCCCAATTCAGCTGGGATGAAACTAGATGATCTTTAAGGTCCCTTCCAACTAAAACCATTCTATGATTCTATGATTCTTTAATTTTATGGTATGAGCTAAGCTGTGAAACACAGCTTGTCAAAGGGTGTTTCAGAAGCTACAAATGTATGAGGCTCCAAGAAGCAATCAGAAAAATCCAAGGAAGGAAAGCCCATTAAAGCCATTAAATGGAAAGACACTATCTCCTCCAGGATGTACCTCAGACATTGACAGGGAGGCAGGAGGGGGACATATGGGGATATTTTGGGGACATATGACGTTGCACACCTTTGTCCTCTCCTTCCCTCAGTGTCTGCTACTGGCTACCAGTTAGCAGCTTCCAATCTGATGGTCTATTATTATGCCTCTAAGACCTGTTACTTCAGTCAAGTTGTACAAACAAATTATTTATTCCCTGTTTCTCCCTTAAATTAGGATTAATCCTGTGAAATGCTGGACGTGTTTTGCCCTGGTGATGACTTGAGGCTGGAGGCAGCTGCAGTAGAGGTGAATGGAGGCTGCAGGGACAAAGAACACCACTGCACCGGGCTGTGCTAAGGCAGTACTGAGTCCTTTCTTGCTGGACAGCCTCCTCAAAGACTACTCTATTCTATGGCCAGTACAAAGACATGTTTTCTTACAGCTTGCTAACCTGTGTTTATATCGTGGTAGTGCCTTAGGTGTCCCTGGAATTATTTGGGGCTGCAGTGCTGTGTGCTGCTGGGGAGAGAAACCATCTGAAAGTCCTTTTGAGAAGGAAGGACACCAAACCATGCAGCTCTGTGGTAGCTGGGATCTGGAAGGTGGCACAAGCCTGCTGTTGAAGAGGAGGACTACTTTCAGATGTATCACACATGCTCTACAGAATATATGTTGGTTAGAAGATCATGGATCTCTGACACCCAGAGTTTGCAGTGCTAGGGTGAGATCTGTCCACAGATCATTTATAGCAGATTCAAGCTTTTATTTATGCAGTCAGGGACCCAAAAAAAAGTGTACTTCAAAATCACTAGTACCATCATACGGTAATGCTTTCTTCAGATTCCCTCAAGGTAGATGCAGCTCCAGTCAATGGGAGGGCCACTGAGTAATATGGCCAAAACACATATATTAGTCTCATAAGCACATGGCCAAGGCACTAGGCGTAAGACGGTGAGTGAGGGGCCTTATAGCTACTTGGTAAATCTGTGTCTTTCTTTCCAAGACTTATGAATAAAATGATTCAACTACAACTGCCAGTTCCTACCACAGACCTTTCAAACAAATAAAGCTGAGTACTCTCCTCTCCCACGCATTCACAAGGATTACACTCAATTTAATTCCTTCAAATAAAATGTAAATGGAACTGATGATGTAGTCAGGACTCATGCTGGGCAACTACGCAGGAGTGACTTGGCAGCACTTCTTTAGAAGGAGGTATAAAAACAAAAATTATAGGAAGGGACTCTTCAGAAAGAAATAACCTGTCTTCCAGGTAGCAACAGCAAGATCATATTCAGGCTTACCATTACAGAAGTGTCCATTCCTGCAGACATGCTGCTTTTTTTTCTGCAATTACTGCCTGAAGTCACTTTGTCGTTATACTAAGGAGAATAAAGGTGTGCTGTTGCTGCTGACAACACTACCATGCTTCTTGTAGCATTCCCTATTGTTAGTATCTCTGCTATAGCCAAGTGCAAAGACACACAACTGTAGGCAATACTTCCCAGAAACTTCCTTCTAAAGCAAACATGGGTCACCACCAGCAGCAAATATAACAATCCCCAGTTCTTCAATACAATCCCACATTAAATCTGTTACAGACCAAGGATCTGTATCTACTGTCCTGAAACTGGTCATCTTTACATGTAAGATCTTACTTCTTTTCTCATCCTCCTTTGTCCCACAGAAGCTGGAAAAGAGGATAAAAAATACATCATTGGAATTTACCCAGTTTTTGAAAGCAAAGTCTAAGTTACTATAAAAAATCTCAGAAGCAGAACTCCCAAACTCATCTGTCCAACCTCAGTGTTGAACCGATGGCAACCATGTTAGAAACTTATCATACTGTTTTATTCTTAAATTGAAAGGCATTTGGATAACCATCACCATAATGAGCATTTTCACAAGCCCTGGAAATTTTAGTAGACTTTTAGAGAGCAGCTGGATTTCCATCCTAATTGAGAATGGATGTGTTTATCTTATCCACCCAAAAGCTAGAATACTCTGTCACTGAGTCTTTAAGAGGGAGTTTGACTACAGATAACCAGACCTTTAAAGACAGACATTCATTCAGAGGCAAACGCCCCTTGAATTCCTTCCATATATCTCTGAAGTTAGTAATGCTTCTGGAAGAATTTCATTTAGCTTTGTCTCTGGAAAAGGCCACTTGTATTTTTGTGGCCAGAAAGCCTGCTATCTCACCCCAAAGAACAAAATTCTTATCTGTCCACATTTTTAGTTAAATTTGAGCCTGGAGTTATAAAGCCCCAGTAGTTTATTCAAACTACTTCATTCCTTCTGATATATAACATTTTTCTTCCAAAATCCCTGATTGGCAAGGAATAAATAATGTTCCTTTTTCACTTAACTTTTCATTGTTTAATGTTAGGGAAGGCCTGAATATATTTTTCTATTTAGGTTTTTTTTTGTGTGTGTGTGTTGTTGTTCAGGGCTTTTTTAGGGGGGAGAGGGGAGTGTATGCAAAACAATCGCATGTTTCAGAATTTTCCCCAGAAAAATGAAAAATGTCATTGCTAGCCTGAAACCAGCAGGTGGAGCCATATCAGCTTCATATGCAGAAGAATTCGTTCTCCTGAGCGTTGAAGGTGTCTCTGTCACGCACATATTTTTCAGCTGGACAAAAAACACCTGGCTTTTTCTGCAGAACCTTCAACCATATCTCACCATTATCACTGTGACTGTATTTAGCTGTAGCAGAAAGGTATTTCTGCAGGAAACAGGCTAGGTATTTCACAGCAACAAATCTGTCAAACGCCTCTGCAAGAGCTCAGCTAAGAACTCAGTGCCAGGACTGAATACCCAGCCTGCTGATATGCATATGGCATCAAATCATGCAGGTAGCCTAGCAGGATTTAAAAGCCATGGAGGGATGATATTTTATGTACACTGTTGCTCTATACCAGCACACACAGAGAGGCAAGATCCCTGAGATACATGCAGGAGTATTTTCTGAGGAGCAGGGCAAAAATTCCCACTTAGGCCTCATTTTGCCTGCTCAGGTCCCACCTCCTCCCAGGCCTTGCTAATTCTAGTTACCTCTGAGCTGACTGAATCAGCTGCCCAACTTTGACAAGCCACCTGCATATGCAGGTGCTCCCCTCTGTGCCCTAAGCAGGAGCAAATGCATACAGACCTGTTAGTCTGAAAGGCAGCATGGGTGATGTTCAGATGCAGACAAGCAGAGGGACCTGCCTGTGCTGACTCTTGACACATTGAGGCCAGGAACAGAGACTTCTGACCTTGACAAAAGAAAGCAAGGGTGGATTCTCAGGGCCAGCAAAGCAGTGGGGATCAAGACCCCCACCCCAGACCTGCACCTAGTGAAATATAGGGCCCCTGGAGCTTTGCACATGGAAGCAAGGAAAAGCTGAGGGACAGGGGGACGTGAGCACTGAGATGGTGACATCTCTGCCATACTCCCATAGGAGGTTCTATTTATGGGACCAAAATGGGGTGATGATTGCTTCAGCTCTTCTTCCAAAAGAAGAAAAGATCTGATGGAGAGTACCTGGGGTTTTGGTCACCATTTCACCAATTCAGCCCTTGAACGATATCCAAACAGGAACAGACAATGCAGAAAGACATGGGTAATGGGTGATGGATTACCACTCCCAAAAGGACCTGGAGTGAGGCCACAAGTTCATTTGGTACAGGCCTCTAATAAGTTCTCAGATCATGATTGCTTCTGCTTTGACCTCAAGTCTATCAATGGGTCCCACCAACTCAGCCTTGACCTCCCAGTCTAACTCCACTCATGTCCCTGGAGCTCACAGAAATCTGCCTAAAGTCCAGCTGGTAGAGCAGAAGCATCTCACAGTGCAGTGAGGCAGGTGAGTCTCTGATACAGGGTGACACTGAGTTCAAGATTCAAAAAGATAATAGACCTTTTAAAGGAACCAGAGCTAAAGCCTTTGATACTACTCAGAGTTTGGGAAAGGACAGAAAACTCTGGTTTAAGGCATAAGCTCTGTTCCCTCAGTGCAGCAAAGTTATGAGCTCTGTGAGAGCATAGGCAGGGTTTCTTCAAATAACCTCTGAAGTGGGTAAAATTAGTGGTCAGGCAGTTGGACTAGATGATCATTTGTAAGTCCTTTCAAACTATTCTATTCTATTCTATTCTATTCTATTCTATTCTATTCTATTCTATTCTATTCTATTCCATTTTAAAATGTTGCTCTTTGCTTAGGCTGGTCAAATTCAAGGCCCATTGTCCCAGCTGCCAATTCCTATGATATGCTGCACGATCCCAGAGGTCTGCTCTTGCGGTAAAACCAAGACCTTTCTTCTGAAGCTGATCACAAAATTGCTGTTTATTGTGGTGAAATATATTAAGCCCTACAAGATTTTGTGACACTAGATAAAAATCTACACAGATTACACACCAAAGCTGTGAGCCATCCAGCCCCCACAACGTCAAGCTTACCTACACATTGGTGTGCTGGATCCCATTAGCCAGAAAATGTGCTTATGTTTCTGTTCCTCAGACGCATGATAATTTAATACTTTGGACAATATGTCAGGACTAAATCAAATACTTTACTCTCTCTGTGCCACAGGGCATGTTGCTGACTGACAGGCAGCAAGACATATACACCTTTCCATTCCTACCAGTTACCTACTACTTTTGATTTGCACATGATTAAGGAATAAAAAGCAGCTGATTGTCTAGTCAATGTCAAAATACAGCAGGTCAAACTTTGCTATTAGGCACCTGTGATTTCAAACTCCAGTCTTAAAGAAAGATAACATGTGGATAATAATAAAATGTAGAGTGTAAATAGCAACCCAAATCTTTGGCCCTACACCATCTGAGTAATTAGGAAGGATAAGGAGAATTAATAGGAACTGCTCTATCCATTGTAACAGGCTACTTCTTGGAAAAACATGGTAAAGTATCAGGTCCCCAGCAATAGCTGTATTTTCAGCAGTGTTTGGAGTGATAATCTGTGCTGTATGTAAAGCTTATGGGTAGACTTTGAGACATGTTGCCTACGTAAGTATTAGTTGTTACTGTTTTTATAACTTGAACAAACCATCATCACTTCATTAAATTAACTCCAATTGTGCCACCAACTTTTGGGGAATAATCCCAGCTGCTAAAAGTCTAACTTCACTGCCAGAAATTGCCTACCACAGTATCTGGCTGTATCTGGATGCATGAAAGTCAGGGCAGCACTGCTAAAGTGGAAGTGACCTGAGATTTTACCTGAATGCCAAATACACACAGTCAGACTGCTCACAGCCTCACAGGCACTATGAATTATTGGTGACATCTCCCTGCTTCATTAGCAGTTGATGGTTGTTGCAGTGCTGGAGATTTATACAATGCTTCCTTCTCCAGGTTCCAGCTTCCCTGGGAGACCTGAGCTGATCAATTCAGCTTCTTTCACTTGGTTAAATGAACCAGAAAGGAAGCTGGAACGTACAAGAGGGATGTATGGTGCTGCTAAATCCTGTCTAGACTGCCTGAGCATTGTCTATACCAGTGTTCCAGCAGTGTCAGTATTAGCTGAGTCAGTGGGGATTATTTCAGTAATTTTCTTGGGCTCTGTGTGAACTGTAAAACCAAAAACAGGGACCGAAGCAGGAAGGGAAGTATAGATTCCTTGCATCTGTCATGTGCAGGCTTGAAAAATGACTTCAACTGAAAACCAATATTATTTTCTACTACAGATTTCTTTTTTTTGCACAGTAGCAAATAAGGGACAGACTACTGTTCGCTTTAAGAGCAGCCACGGATTTCAGCAGAGGCATGATGCACAGGCCTAGCTAATACCTCTGTCGGCTATGTTCTGAGTAGACTCAAGTAGTCTCTGTACCTCACCTGACCTGAAAGCATCCCACTTAATTCCTGGGAAGATCCTCCAACATGTAAACAATAAAGAAAATGCTATGCTTTGCTGTTTGGATGAGACCACATTCAGGAGCAAACCTCCTGAAGAGGACCAGAAAGATGGAGTGTTTAGTCATAAGCTAATAATTTTCAGGTATTTTTTTCTTTCCCCTACCATCATGTCTATGAATAATAATGAAAACTCACTTTCTAATATCCTCCCGTGGCCCTGCTATACAAGCCAAATTGCGGACATTCTCGACATCCAACAACAGATTTAGAATTGGTGGAAAATTAAGGGGCAAGAGTGAGGAAGCAGCTTACTCTCTTGGACTTCTGGTCCATCTGTGTCATGTGCATGTTCCTCTTCTCGGCTGTCAGCCTTAGGTAAAAACTAAGAACAGTCCTTCTCTGTTTCAAAGAGATTCTGCCTCACTTACAATGTCACACCTGTGGATTTCCAGCATGCCTAGAAGTAACATGACATTCATCAGGAAGGTCTCACACAATTTATATTCCCTGGATCTAAGTCCAGACTTGAACACGCACATACAATCACAAACATGCTGTAGTAGGGTGCGTGTGGTATACAGGGTTGGTCCTACACGAAGAGTCAACCAATGATGTGGGGAAGCCTACCCCTGCTGCCCAGGAACGGGTGTGGGTGAGGGAGCTGTGGTTTACTTTGCATGCTGCCCTTCCTTGCTAAAACTGCTCGGTGGCCTCCCTTGCTAGTCTTCACTCTAAACGGAAAAGCAGAAACTCCGCACTACAGGAGTCAGGACTGCACTACACTTAATTAGAAGCAGATTAACTTTAACCTAACTAGCTTTTTCAGAGAGCTAAGCTGTACAACCCCAGTATGATATTAATGGCAGTCTCTGCTGAAGCCCATGCTTTTATGATTTCATCATGATTACTGTGTGGACAGTTTAAAGTAAAGTTGGTGCTGTCATGCTTGAAGGGCCTTAAAATCCCAGCCTGAGTACAGGCATTCCCCATAGTGGGAGCATTTTAAATAACTGATAGCTTTCAGTACACAGGTTTGGGTTGTTCTCTACACTATCTTATGATCTGTCTCACTTTAATATGCTACTGACTGTCTTTAAGATTTAGTTCCTAGTGAAAGCCTAAACCCTGTGCTGATGTTAGTTTTTTTTTTTCCCAGTCCCACTGACCAGCATTTGCCCTAGTCCTGCCTACCACTACATACTTACACACAGGTATATGACCTCATGTAAGACACAGAGCTGTTAAACCCAATTCTGTATCATGGCTGATGGTGTTTGCTAATGGCATCATAATGTTTATGGTTCATTACAAAGACCAGCCTTTCAAATTCACTTCTTCCCCAGCTCTGCTCAAACCATGACATTCTCATTAAGCAAATGCAAAGCTTTCTCTTCTAGTTCTCATTAATGATAACAAAAATGAAAAGCATTCCCCTTACAATTTATTCCAGAGACAGCACTGGACATGACACTGAAACTAAGTGACCAAACTTTCATTGGTATCTCCAGTACAGGTAACTAGGTGGGGTGGTGGGTAGAATAGAATATCTGTTCTTTGGTATATGTTATGGTTTTAGCTGGGATAGAGTTAATTTTCTTCACTGCAGCTGGCATAGTGCTGTGCTTTGGAATTAGTAAGAAAACAGTGTTGATAACACACACATGTTTTGGTTGTTGCTGGGTAGTGCTTGTACTAGTCAAGGACTTTTCTAGCTTCCCATGCTCTGCCAGGTGCACAAGAAGCCGGGAGGGGAGGGGGCACAGCTGAGAGAGCGGATTCAAACTGGCCAAAGGGATATTCCGTATCATGTAATGTCATGCCCAGTATGTTACCTGGGAGGAGCTGGCCGGGGGAGGGAGGCAGCAATCGCGGCTCAGGCCCAGCAGCGTCGGTCGGCGGGTGGTGAGCGGTTGTATCGTTTGTGTTTCTGTTTTTTTTCCCTTTTTCCTTTTCCTTTTCTTTTTATTATATTATCATTATTGTTATTATAATTATTATTTTATTCTAATTATTAAAATGTTCTTATCTCAAACCACAAATTTTTTTCTTTTTCTCTTGCTCTTCCGATTCTCTCCCCCATCCCACAGGGGTCGGGGCAATGAGTGAGCAGCTGCATGGTGTTTAGTTGCTGACTGGGTCTGAACCACGACAGTATACTAAGGTACAATGCAACAGAAGCTCCTTCTGGATGAAAAGTCTGTATTACATTTAATATAAGAAGGCTTCAGACATAAAATAGTACATTAATGATGCAGAACTGTTTATCTACCCAGTAAGCACGAACCCACCCTGCTACCCAGCCTTTTTCTCTCAACAACAATACAGAGTTCATAAGGTAGAAAAACGAAAGCACAGCACCTCCTAAGGTGCATACTTTTGCCTGTATTTTTTATCCCTGTTATACAGTAATTTGGAACTACATCTCTCATATTTACCATTTATGTTTGTCAAACTCAACAGATAACCATTTTTAGTAATCTTAAAATATACCACCATAAGAAACAGGAACCTGGACAGACAAAATAGTTAGGCTAGAATAATAGATTAAGCAAAATAATATAAAATAGTATTGTCCCAGATAGATAAAAGCAAATACTCTAAGCTATAAATTTCATCCAGAATCCAATATTGACATCTAACAGATGGAGGAGATGAATCTTGAAGCACAGACATTTAATAAGGAAGAAGTTCTTTCAGCGTAATAGACAGTCGGGGATTTATAAACCTCTGGTCATAAGTTACATACTAAAAAGCAGCAAAATAGTGAAGGATATTAATTATTAGCTGGGAGAAATGGAGTTACTGTAGCTCACCCTTGAAAATATATGTGAGAAACTGTAATAAACAACTGTTTTTCTAACTATCTGATTTTAGACAAATCTAATAAAAAAGTGTGGATGCATATTTCTGCATGCACAAAGTATTTATATGTAAATGTGGTTGTTGAAAAAACAGTAATAATCTCTGTCTTTGCTTCCCTTTATTAATAAGCGCTTTGATTTTGGAGCACTTCTGAAAAATTTCAAATGTTTTTCACTATGCTGACTGAGGAGAGCTGGAATTTTAAAACAAAGGTTAAGTGTGTGATGGTAGGGTTGCAAGATTATTGATGGGTTTTGTGCCTGTTTTCCTCTATGTGAAGTCCCGCTGTAATAGCCAGTAAGCGTACTGATGTTCAGCTCCTTATGCATCTCAAACACTATGAGGGAAAACAATATTATTCTCCTTATTTTTAAACGGAGATACTGAGGCACAGGAAGAGGAAAAAATTTCTCTAAGGTTTCCTGTACAGAGGTGGGCACAGGAGACTGGCAGGTTTCCTGAATCTCCAATTATTCCTGACCTTGATTGTCTCCCATATCCCCAAAGCAGTCTATTTGTGGACCTGCATCTCTTCTCCAGTAGAAACAAAAGCAGATACTAGCTGGGATTGGCCTTGATGAGAATCAGAGAATATTGTCGTGCTTTGCACGCATGTAGAGACTATTTGAACCTGATGGCTTTTGTGCTGACAGAGCAGCTGTGTTTGCTCCCCTGATTTGATAATGAGATCTGTGAGATTGTATTATGCCTTTTCAAAACAAAGGATATCTGTTCTGATATCTATGATTTGCTTGGGACAGGGTTCCCCCTCTCTTTCATGCACCCACCTCCTGCTCCCTTGCTCTTTCAGTCCCTGTAGAACTGCAGGATGCCCAGATCGAATCATAGATAATAAAGGTCCTCCTCTCAAAGGAACAAAAATGCAAAGGCAATAAGGAATAGTTTAAATTGATACGAAGATGGAATGGACAGAGGAAATAAAACAACTTTACCTAAAGTTGTGGTACATAAAAAGGGTCCCCTCATCCATTCCTTTTCTATCCTCCTCCCTTACCCAAATTTGTGTGAACATAGGGCAAAAGGTGTAAAGAAAGGAAAATTGCTGTGGTGTTTGGAGCTTCCTGGTTGTTGATGCAGCTATCCTCTTAAATAATTAGTGCATACCTTTCATCTGGTTTTCAAATTTATTTTTCCCCAGGTTCTGGGGACTACTGCACAGCCACACGCTCAAAAAAAGATTGTGTATTCCTGGTTTCTTGTTTTCAGATCACAAAATATTTCATTCCCATCAGCTTTTACTTTCACCCCTGTCAGAAATAGCCATATTGAGGTTGCCTCTGCCTTTGTTCAAAGACGTTGAACTGCAGTTGAAATTCACTGCCACTTTTCCCGCAGCATACAGTGATGCTCATACAGGGTAAGGTGTTTTCTCCCTGCCCAGTATGATTGGAAATGAAGCTCTGGTCAGTCAGCACAAGGACAAGCACCAGGCAAAAAGTTTGCCATCTGAAAAAAAAAAATTCTCTTGTAAAAGATTTGTTTTTATAAAAGCCCCGTTTTTTTTAATTATTTTTACTAGATCCCACTAGTAGGCTACACAGGATGTCACCCCATAGCCCATTTTCATCCTTACTTCAGCGGCAAATATAGCAGAAATTTGAATCCCTATCTAGGGTAATGCAAGGGCTTATAGGAGCCAAAGTGTCTGATGACACTGCATAGCCCATACCTCTCACCATGGACACAAGCAAGGGTAGTGTTGACCAGAGGGAAGCCTGTGGTAGGATGCCTGGCTTACAAGAAACATGATAAAGTCAAGCATCAAATTCCATGAGACTGCTGACAGGCAAAAACAGAGACAGGCTTTGACTCACCAAACTGTTTTCCTTCAATTTTTCCCTTGTAAAAAGACCCAAACTCTAACTGAAAATTCCCAGTTGGCTTGCAATACTCCAGTGAGCACATCACCTCACCTCCTTGAGAAAGTGGCAGCTCCCCCATTCAACTCTTTGTCATGCAGGCTCCATCCCATAATAAGTGCCACCTGAACAGTTAGATTGATCAAATATAGAACTACCTTTCTATCTCCTAACTCATTATAAATTTTTCTGCCATATAACTGAGTTTCAGCTACATTTTTGATGGGGTTTCCACATTTCACCGAGAAACACATGATGGGTCTCTCTGGAGTAACAGAAGGATGTACCAGGTTTGTCTTAAAAAGCCACAAAGTTGCACAAATACTAGTCCCACACCAGCCAGGGGTTTGCACTCCAGCCATATGCCTTGTCTCCCTGCATAGTAAGTCTGATAAATCTGATTTTGGACATGCCTAGTGTTCCTGTATGATGTTATTTTAAGACGTCATCAGCCTTTTTCTGGAATTCAGCCAACTGTAAGTGGCAAATGTTACAATTGTTGTAGCTTGGGGCTGTGAGTAGATAGGGATGAAGATGTAAAACAGAGCACTTTGTATTTCAGTCTTAGAAATTTAAAAAACCCATAGTGGGTTTATTCTAGCCTCCCTCTGTTCCTTCCTTATATGAATTTCTCACCTGCTTCTTTTATAGAATGAAGAAAACATTAAGCTGAAAGAGTCATACTGGGAAAAATGGGGCCTAATATGGGAGGAGAGTGAAAGCATTCAGACAGGAATCAATGTGGGCTGTTTGGGAATTGATCATGGGGAACTATGCTGCAAAATTAAGGCAGAGGTGAATTACCCCCTCAATTTCACCTCCATGGAGGACTCGTTCTTATTTTCTTTCTAATCCTAAAGAGACTGAGGCTTCCCTCTCTGTGGCTAAAATTTAATGCAAAATGGTTGTTATCAACTTCTGCAGTAAAACCTCTTGACTCAAGAGCTAATGTCAGACCCGGCAACTGCCTGAAGAGGCCCAGATGCTCATGACACTCTCCACGTAGGTGCTGGGTAAAACAGAAAGGAAGTTTTGAGTCTGGATGAAGAGGGGCTGGAGGAAGAGGACACAACTGGCAGAGGAGGACGCTGCTGTGTCATAGTGCCAGCGAAGCTGAGCTTCTGAAAAGCTGCTAAAATCGATACGCAAAAAAAATTTGTAAGCAAAGCGAGCAGGTATACTTAAGAGCACCCGAGTTCTTTGGGCCAGTGGCCCATCTGCTCTCCACCAGTAAAACTGTGCCCAGAGCAGTGAAGCTGAGTTGACTCCCACCTGATGCAAATCCAGCTTCTGCACCTGCCAACCTAAGGATGCAACTCCAACTGAAATTTATCTGGGGGTTCTGGTTGGCAGCGAGTTGCACATGAGCCAACAGTGTGCCCTGGCAGCCAAGAGGGCCAACCGTGTCCTGGGATTCATCAAGATCTGTATTACAGCCAGTTGAGGAAGGGGATTGTCCCGCTCTGCTCTGCGTTGGTGCAGCCTCACCTTAAGTACTGTGTGCAGTTTTGGGCACCACAATATGTTAAGAATATAAAGCTACTAGAGAGTGTCCAGAGAAGGTCCACAAAGTTGGTGAAGGGTTTGGAGGGGGAGCCATATGAGGAGCAGCTGAGGTCACTTGGTTTGTTCAGCCTGGAGAAGAGGTGACTGAGGGGAGACCTCATCGTAGTCTACAGCTTCCTCACAAGGTGAGGAGGAGGGGCAGGCGCTGATCACTTCTTTCTGGTGACCAATGATAGGACCCAAGGGAATGGCAGGAAGGTGTGCCAGGGGAGGTTTAGGTTGGATATTAGGAAGAGGTTCTTCTCCCAGAGGGTGGTGGAGCACTGGAACAGGCTCCCCAAGGAGGCAGTCACGATATCAAGCCTGACGTTATTCAAGAAGCACTTGTACAACGCCCTCAGAGACGTGGTGTGAATTTTGGTGTTGTCCTATGCAGGGACAGGAGCTGGACTCGACCAATGATCCTTGTGGGTCCCTTCCAGCTCAGGACTTTCTATGATTCTATCTAAAGCTTCTGCTGAGAGATTTGTATAGACTTCTCCCTTCACTTTAAAAACAGGGCAACAAAAGGTATTTTTCACTGAAAGAAACATCCATTAACATTTACATTTTGTTATTCATTGATCTCCACAGTGCTCCAATATTATTGATGAACTTGCATTTGACAACAAAGCCTCTCAAGGTATAGAAACTCTTGTATGCTACTCATTACAGGCAAGCAAGTTAGACAACTTTCCAAGCTCTTAGTTGTAATGATGGTGTTTCCTACTAGACAAAAAGTAATCACTGTTACAAATTCCCTGTCAATTTCTGACAATGTCTGTCTTAGGAATACTGTGGTAAATAGCCCTTAAAGAGGACTTTTACACCTTGAGTTGGAAGGACAAAGCTAAATACGGCAGAAGGCAATTGCAATGCTCTGCTGCTGAACTCAGACAAGAGGCAAAATGGAGGAATTGGTCATTTGCAACAGAGATGATTAGATTAATGAGGAATGCACAACTGTGGGTATCACATACAAGTTCTGGCCTCTCTCTGCCATGAAGAAGCATGCCTCTCTGGACTTGCATTTCTCTCCTTATTCTGTTATAAGAAGGTCCTACAAAGAAAGACACTGGGATATTTGAGTAGCAGACAAACTCTGAAGGATCTTTTGAGTGCTATTTTCAGCACAAAAAATAAAATTTTTCATCCAATCCTCCAATCCTCTGTTGCAGATTTGGCTGTTTTTGTTAGGAACTGTAAGGAAGACAGTGGAAGGCTTTTTCACCCCAAAGAACATGCAGCTTCAGAAAAAAGAAAAGAAAAAAGAAGAAAACAGGCACAATAGATAAATGAGTGCATAAATGTGGACAGAGAAAGGGAAACTGGTAACATGTGAAATAGGTCTAGCGGGTCCCATCTTGCAAATCAGTTAGAAAAAATTTTACTACTTAGAATAATTTTGCACAATACTAAGGACAAGTGGAGCCATCCTGGTCAGAATGTCCCAGCACTGTTAATAAAATTTATAAAGAGAGGCTCTAAAAATAGAGGACTATATAATAACCCCAGTTGGATTACATGCTAATTTTCCCATTTGGGGAAATTTGGCTGCAGTACAGCCTAAGGATTCATCCAGTGCCACAGGCCACTGGCTTTTCCTGTATCTTTTCAGAAATTACTTCTGTTCAGAAGCATACAGAGCAGCTTGCTGACAGTTTTTATGAAAATGTGGAGTTTTCTAGTGCAAAGTTTCCACAAAGCTGTCCAGGAAGTGGCCAGTATGGCCCTGTGTGAAGGTTGAGGAAAAGTGAAAAAAAAACTAAATACAATTTAAGGTTGTTGCAGAGACGTATTTAATGAACCACCATGCCTCTTAGAAAGGCATGTACTGGCTGCCATAAAGACACGTGGAGAAAGTTCTCTAAAAAATTCATGAGGGAACTTGCCTATAAGGTGACATTTCCTCCTAGCTCCTGGTTACTTATAGGTGACTTAAACTCTTAAATATGTGTAAGCCTACTTGTTATTCTTGTATCCTATCTGATAACATTGTGAAGGTATTAAACACTTGCAAAATATCTAAACCTAATGTTACTGATTCATTTCTTATTTGCCCAGTTACCTTTCTAACATTCAGATCATCAAATTAGATCTAAAAAGGCAGTCTTGCAATTTAACACAATTCTTTTCTGGTTCTATAAGAAGGTTAATTCCAAGACAGTATTTTATAAACTTCTTGTACATCTCTTCTGATTCATCTCCAACTGAAATGTCTTCATTTCCATTTGCTTTCCCATTACTTTTTCACCTGTATGTTTTCCAGGTACCTTGTCAACATGGTTCATCAGTTCCAAAAGGAAGTAAAATTTGTCCTTCACTTTTTAAACACTTCAAAAACTACCTTTTAGAGCAGATGATCAGGAGACAACACAGCATTCTGCATGGGGATATCATCACCAACATACTCACATTTTCTTACATATAACCACCACCTCAGAATTTCTACACAAAAGCAGGAAAGGGGAAGGGCAGTGGCAGATGAAAAGGGAAATCTGAGTCAGGGGAAGTAAACGGTAAGAGAAGGCTCAGGAGTAAATATTTCATTACATTGCCTTCATGTGTGTATAACCTGCAGAGTTATTGAACCAGAGGATACTTTTGTTTCTGCTTTGTCTCCATAACATACGATATTGCCACCAAATTACAGCAGCATTTTTTCTTCCATTCCTCTGTGATGGTTTAGGAATCTGTGTATTGTCACTCTCCTATCTGGTTTGTGTACACCTCCATGGAGTTTTTATTTAAATCAGTTTTAGTTGTGGACTGTCATTGGCTTATGTATCTACAGACAGATGAAAATTCCTTTGTGAAGTTGACAGTCACTCTGCAAGATTTTAACATGAACCCTTCCCTGAAGCCATTTAGATTGAGCTGATTCTGCTGACAGGATGTGGCATGGACAACATGGCCTGCCAGTTCTGAGGGGTAAAATCTCAGTTTTGCTGAAATTGGTGTTAAATGAAAGTATGAGTTCATCCACTGAGCTCAGCTCTTTCCCTCCTCCCCCCAGCCAGACTCCCATATAAGTTATACTTCCATTACTTCTCAGTAAATACTACCCTCTCTAATTCCATAAAGAAAGTTGTGGCTTTCAGGGTATGGAAAACTGGGTCTTCCCCCCATATTCCAACAGAACACTGACTTTGACCTGCTTACTGCTGCGGCTTCCCTATGAGCTCTGTGGCCATGTCAAATACCAACCTGAACTCCTTCTATGACCAGGTGACCTGCCTAGTGGATGAGGGAAAGGCTGTAGTTTTTATCTACCTGACTTTACAAAACCTTGACACTGTCTCCCATAGGATCCTCCTAGAGAAGCTGGAGGCTCATGCTGTAGACAGGTGTATTCTTCGCTGGGTAAAAAACTGGCTGGATGACTGAGCCCAGAGAGCTGTGGTGAACGGAGTCAAATCCAGTTGTTGGCTGGTCATGAGTGGTGTCCCCAGGGCTCAGTTTTAGGGCCAGTCTTGTTTAATATCTTATTGAAATATTGATGATCTTGGTGAGGGGATTGGGTGCACCCTCAGTAAGTTTTCAGATGACACCAAAGTGGGCAGGAGTGTTGATGTTCTCAAGGGTAGGAAGGTTCTACAGAGGGATCTGGATAGACTGTATTGATGGGTTGAGGTCAACTGTATGAAGTGTAACAAGGCCAAGTGCCAGGTCCTGCACTTGGGTCACAACAAGCCCATGAAACACTACAGGCTTGGGGAAGAGTGGCTGGAAAGCTACCCAGTGGAGAAGGACCTGGGGCTGCTGGTTGATAGACGGCTGAATATGAGCCAGCAGCGTGCCCAGGTGGCCAAGGAGGCCAACAGCATCCTGGCTTGTATCAGGAACAGTGTGGCCAGCAGAACTAGGGGAGTGATTGTGCCCCTGTACTCGGCACTGCTGAGGCCGCACCTCGAGTATTGTGTGCAGTTTTGGGCCCCTCACTACAAGAAGGACATTGAGTTGCTGGCGTGTGTCCAAAGGACAATGAAGCTGGTGAAGGGTCTAGAGAACAAGACTTATGGGGAGCAGCTAAGGGAACTGGGGTTGTTTAGTCTGGAGAAGAGGAGGATGAGGAGACACCTTATCGCTCTCTACAACTACCTGAAAGGAGGTGGCAGTGAGGGGGATGTTGGTCTCTTCTTCCAAGTTTCTAGTGATTGGACAAGAGGAAATGGCCTCAAGCTGCGCCAGGGGAGGTTTAGGTTGGATATTAGGAAAAATGTCTTTATTGAAAGAGTGGTCAGGCATTGGAACAGGCTGCCCAGAGAGGTCGTAGAGTCACCATCCCTGAAGGTGTTCACAAAACATGTGGATGTGACACTTCAGGGCATGGTTTAGGAGAGATGGTGATGTTTAGTTGATGGTTGGACTTGAATATCCTAGAGGTCTTTTCCTACCTGAATGATTCTATGATTCTATGAAATTCACCTACAGTACTGCAAAGTGTTATATTTTGTATACGGGAAGTAGCATTTTCCAGTTGAGCTATTTTTCCTAACTTCTGAGAAAATCAAATATGGGAGATCTTTCCCTTAGAGGATTAAAAGGACAAAAAATGAGAAAAAGAGTAATCCAAAGTGTGAGAGATTATCTCTAAATGAATGAAAAGGATGTGCTGGAGCAGATTGCAGCCCTGTGCTCCACAGGCTTGCTCCTGGGGTGGCACATGATCCACCAATTTGACATAGCTTGGGCGAGGCAGAAGGGTCTCATTCAACACAACATGGTAGAAGAAGGGCAGATTAAGTTGCTGGTAAAATGGAGTGAAAAATTTGCATTCTCCCTGTGCTGGAATCCTTCAGACAGGTTCTGTGCTTCAGAATAACCATTCATCCGCATCTCATTCCATGTCTGGACAGAGGCAGGAATGGGTCTCTAATCCTGACTGAAGACCCAATGTGTGACTGCAAAAATTAGTACGTTGTCATGATTTGAGGCTATATATTGGATTCTTAATATTTTTTAAAGTCAATACATCCTACCAGCCTGACTCCTCAGCTAGGTGAACTCAAGGACAGAATCATGTCCATAATCCTTTTTTAGGTTTTATCCCTTGTAATGATCTTCAGAGACTCTAGAGCAACAGTGCTTTATTCTGTCTTGGGGTGCACAGGAAGGATGTTTGCAGAGAAAAGAACTTACATTTAAAATTATTTTCCATTGAACTCTGATAGAGCTGAAATCTGTTGGTTTGGGAGATGTTCCAAACGCCATCCTTTTGCACGGACATTTGTAAGAGACTGTTACTTGAAGGAGATAAACCTATTTTCTCATATGCAGCTCAGCTTGTTTAGCATGACAGTATGTTATAAAACCAGAGGAAGCAAAATCCAGGAGACAACAGTTATGTTAATGCTCTTAAAGAATCACATGCATAATCTTACAATTTCTTCCTTTGTATTCATCAGATAAATCACTACACAGACAACAACTAGCCTAACAACTAGCAGACAGGATGCTAGTTACTGTTTGAATAGTCCTATGTTAAACTGTTATTAAAAGGAAAGTGCAGAAGAAAGAAATCAAAGTCTCATCAACTAATTGAATGGATTTATTCAAGGAGAAGGGAAAAGCCTTGATCTCAGAAATATTTAAGGGTGTGAAGGTTCCATTCTTAACCCTGCTGAGCACTCAGTCTCAGAAAACTGCTCTGAATACTCCTCTACTGATTCTTAAACAATACATTGAAATTTTAATGACCTTGTCAGCAAAGCACTTTCAATCTCAGATGTCATTGACATAACAACTGAACTAAAAGATGCTTGCAAAGGAGTTAGATTGAAATATGCTGTTTACCAAGGAAATGCTAGTACTCTCAATTTCCCGCTGTTTATCCATGATGAACTGGCAGCGTAGCTGCTCTAAAGCTTCAAAGCATCGCTTTTGTACCACTGTCATGGAATCATAGAATCATTTAGGTTGGAAAAGACCCTTAAGATCAAGTCCAACCATTAACCTAACACTACCAAGTCCACCACTAAACCATGTCCCTAATCACCATATCTACACATCTTTTAAATACCTCCAGGGATGGTGACTCAGCCACTTTCCTGGGAAGCATGCTCCAGCACTTGATAACCCTTTCAGTGAAGAAATTTTTCCTAATATCCAGTCTAATATTCCCTTGGCACAGCTTGGGGCTGTTTCCTCTTGTCCTATCACTTAGCTGGAAAAAGAGATGGACACCCATGTTGCTACACCCTCCTGTCCGGTAGCTGTAGGGACAAATAAGGTCTCCTCTGTAAGTTTTCAGAAGAAAAAAAAAACTAATTTACAATGCTGTAAAAGGTGAGGAAGCAACACATGACTTGGATACAAGACTTTTGAAAAAAGCAGAAAGTTTACATTAATCCCAGGTAAAAATATTGTAGGTTTCTGTAATTAAGGAAGTGTCCTTGCAAAGAGCTGGATTACCTCCTGCTTTACTTCAGTTTTGTATGGCTGTAACTCAAATCAATGGAAGCCAATGGACTCATGGAAATAGAACAGTAAAGCTGCACTATGACTGATGCTACCAGAGCCTGAGAAAACTTTTCTCAGCAGTGATCGAATGCTCTGACCTTGGTGATCTGGCATGGAAAAGAAAGATTCCAGTTCCAGGATATGAAAGGCAGCAACACCCTTCTAAAATTTACTGTCTCATATTGTTGTTGCACTACTTTAAATATAACAAGGGGAAAATTCAGATAATCTCACACACGCAGCCCTACTGTATTGAGCAGAGCATGAAAAGCCTGGTGATTCACCAGTGAAATCTATATTTCCAGCCTTGGAAAGCATTTCTATAGATTCATTTGGTTCATGTGCTCTGTGTGTTTCAGTGGGTGGTTAGTTAGTATTTGGAAAGCCAGGGTTCCACAACATAGTGGAATGGGTATTTTGTCCATTTCATGAAAAATATCCACTCCTGGAGAGTCTCTGGCCATGATACTATGGTCCTTGGGGAGGGATGGCATTTTGCACACAGACTCACTCATGTTACTACATGTTCCACTGTCCTCATGATCAAATATATACTGTCTTTTTAACAGTCCGTAGTCTCGGTAACTTGAAAATTGCTTAGAAATGTTAATTAATATCCACAGAACGGGCAGGAAAAGACCATTCATGCCAATTTATAGGCACACAGCAAGATTAATAGCTACTGCCCAAGAATATAGAAGGTCTGTGTCAGAACCATCGATATAATACAAATCTCTTGCACCTCTGCTTAACTGAGCTAGGATTTCCTCCTATAAATATAATGATGTAGAACATTAGCATGTACTTGCCAGTTCTATAAGACAGAAATCCCAACTCAGCTTTACACAGAAGAAAATTAATTTGTAGAAATACCAGATCAAAGAAGCAGCTTCCTAAATCTGGAAAACTGTAATGTGGTATTATACGAAACCTTTTGGGAGCAGAAAATAAAGTCACAGGCATACATAGAAGTACACATTGTCAGGTATAAATTTAAATAAGTCTGCCCATCTCTAGAACAGAATCCAATACTTAAGCCCACCTTCTGGCATGTATTTGTATTTTTAGGGTAAAATCAGGCTCCAGTAAAGTCAGAAATAAAGTTCTCACTGATTTCAGCAAGGCAAGGATTTAATTTTTCATATGTATTCTGCAGATGTCCTGCAAAGATTAATTGATTCCCATTCATGCTAAATGGTGCTGCAATGATTGTAGCCTCTGTACTTACCTTTAGCTCTTGGTTGGCCATGTTTCAACCCTTTGACACTGACATCGGAAGAACATCACTGAACTATCAATTTCATTGTACATGTTGAGTCCAGGTGGCATGGCGCTACTTTAGCTGATCTCCTTGTGGACATGCACATACGCACTTGCTTCCCCTGTTCTCAGTGATCGGTATAAGCATCCTGCCAAGACAGAGGGCCCAGCATAGCTGCCAGACTACACTCTGCTGCCACAGCCTCATGTGCTGGCCAGAAGCTCCAGAGTTCAGCAGATTACACAAAAGCTTGCTGCTGTATTGATTATGTTTTAATTTATACAATCATTTCCTAGGAGAGTTTTTTGCTCAGCAGAAACCATCTCTTCAATGAAGTAAGTTACCGTCAGCATTTGAAACAAGCAAGAGCTATGATGATCTGGAGATAATGCAAGTAGACAGCCTAATGGCACAGTTAGATGACTCATATCTGAAAATCTCTGAAAAAACTGACATTTTTGTGGAGCTGTGATTATGCTTGTTTGTTCTTTGCAGAGCTGGAAGGAACTTTCACAAGTCAACCTTTCTCAGGCAGGCTGAACTATACCTGCTCATTCCTGAATGATGCTTGCCACTGGATATCTTTAGGGAGAGAATACACGGTCTCTCTAGGTTGTCTACTTCAGTGGTTGCCTTTTTTCACATTCTTACTCTTCGCTTTCTGGCATAAGCCTAACTGCACTGGATCAGAGCAGAGATGTATCCAGCCTGGTATTTTGTTTCTGATTCCACCAGCGGCCAGCACTGACAGCCAAAGACACACTAGTTTTTCAAAGGATATGATGTATTTTGACATAGTGAGAATGTCCATGTACTCCAATGATCTAGTTTAATTCAGTTACTTTGGACTGTGCTAACTCTTGGTAGAGTCAGGGCAAATGACAGGAAAAAATAACCCAGTGTTTTTCAAAAATGTTCCAGAGAGCTGAAAGAGAAAAGTGCCAGAGAATTCCTGAAAACCTGCAGGTTTATCTATAGCCTTTGATTTGGAAGGTGCTCAGACACTACAGTGAGAGTGAGATGGGATAATCTTAGAAAACTCTTACCAGTGAAACAATTTTCATTTGCTCTGGCTGGAAAGGCCTCCTGCATTTTCCCCAAGATTTCCCCAGGAGTATTGCTTTACCCCAGTCTCTGGGGCTATATGGCCTGGTCCCTTCCTTAGCCCTTGCTGTTCTCATTGGTAGTGGAAGACCTTAGGTTTGTTTTTATGTCCTCTCTCACTTCCTGACGCCTGCAAAGCAGTCTTTCTAAAAATAAGTTGGGGTCACACTGTACATTATTTCTATATTAGATGTTACATCTTCATATGTTTTGTGAGCCAGTCGATAACAAACCACATAGATTTCCATTGGCTGTCCTGACTCAATTTGGCACAGAAAAAGACTGAAATGTTCATGGACCCACTGCTATAAAGGCAAATCAGGGAGCTCTCTCTAGATGGTGAACAAGGCAACAATATTAAAAGTGTCATTCCCCAACTGCAATTTGATTGCTTTCTGAACAACACCACCTATAAGGTCCCTTTTTAGGCAAAATAGACTGTGGAGTCATACTAATGCAATCACCAAGTGACAGACACATGATTGATTGCTTAAAGGTCTGCTAAAATCACAGATACAAAAAGTGGCCATAGCCATTCATACCCCAGGATTGGTAGACAGAAAAGTCTACAACAGAACTGAGGTGCTTCTCAGTTAGTAAAAAAAACCCCAAACCTACAAATAATTAAAGACATTCAAATTTACCTTGAGAAAAACTAAGGCACCATAAACTTCACATCAGGGAGAAAAGAACAAACATCCCTCACATTTCATGTAGGCCTACCGAAAAGGAAAGAAGAAAAGGTTTATTTAGTTCACTTTCTCTCACAACAACAAAAAAAGACATTTTCTGCAATGCCACACTGAACAAGCTGGTAATATCATCTGCTGTGAATAAAGTCTCTTGCTGATTTCACCCTTATTCCTGTTCATAGCATGCCTGTCCCTTAAACCCCAACTTCCCCACTACGACACAGCTGGATGCAGATCTCATATATAAGCTTCCCAGTATCCCTACACCTTGTTATTAAGCTGTAGACCATAGCCTCCTTGGCCCAGGTAGTTCACTAACTTAATCAGTTACTTTCACTTTTTGATTGCTTTAGACTTTTTTTCTTGCCTAACTTCACTTCACTTCACTTCTTAAGTCTAGGAGGTACAGGTTTAGTGAGAATGGTAACTACAAATCCTCATATGAAGGAGCTCTAATGAAAAACCTAGATGGAGCTATCCCATATGAATCCTCTTCAAATCAGACCTCGCAATCCCACATACAAATTATGTGTCTTTAGACTATGTGCTGCAGAGGTCCAAACCCATGTGTCCATATCTGTCCCTGATTGTACGGGATTTCTTCAATCATGTTGAACAAACCCAGCTCCTGGTTTCACCCTTCCAGCTTTCTGCAAAGCAGCTCAGCTGCTGCCTTGAATTCTTTCTTATTGCACAGGGTGCTTTGGAAAACCAACTGATTCACCACAGTGTGCTTAGAAGAATAACTCGATACAACCCAATACTTGGTTCTGGGGAGCAGCTGAACTGGCAAAAGATACCCCAGCAACGCTGCTAACAAGAACAGGCTAAAACAACTAAGATAGCAAGTAAACAAGAGAAAAGTGAAGATGAAGAGTAAGAGAGTGCTGGAAAGAGGGTCAAGTATCATTCTAATCAATAGCTACACAGAAGAAGAGACTGATGGAGCAGCAGGAGGAAACCAAGGCAGTTGATTCAGCATGAAGGATTAAATGTACTGTGCTGAACGTCTCCGGTGCCTATGCCATGACTGACCCCCAAGGTAGAAAGGTAACAGTTGGTCTAGAGCTGACTGTGCAAGATGTGTGACAGTGTGGGTGACAAAGCCTCCTCCCTTGCACTTCCTGGCACTTTGGAAAAAGAATTCAAGAGAGAGAAAAGACAAAGTATTTGCTGCTCCCCCTTCTTTGCTGGTGTAAAGGAGTTTGTTCACTGCTTTGAGGAAAATATACTGCAGAGGTGAGGGAAAAGATAAGTTTTTGTTTGCAGAGATTGCTAGGGTTTGTGGGATTTCTGATTTACTCTTTTTTGATGTTACACTCAGGAGAAGTATTTAGCTATCATTTAGTACAACATTAAAAGCATCTTGATGAAGAGGTCTTACCTTCAAGTGAAGAAATTCAGCATGTTTTGTTTAAAATTTGAAATGCACCCTCTCCAGCAAAGTAGAAAATAAATGTTGCATGTTTTAATGCGAGACCCAACGTGTTTCACAAGTACACACCAAACAACATAATGGGCCAGGTCAACTTTTACCAAACTGTCCAACTTTGTGTTACCTCAGTTACCTCAGCTGCTGATCAGTCTCCCTCAGAAGACCCCACTCAAAACACCCCACTCAAAACAGGTGAAAACACTTAGCAGACAGTCCTGTCTGCTAGTCCTGCCTACTACCTGAATCAGCCCCACCCTCGGACCCTTGTTCACACCTCTGACACCCAAAGGAATCTGACAAACAGTGAGGAAGAATACCAAGTTCTGAGAAACCATTCAATTGGCCTCAGTGACCGTGTGCTTGCTCAGTGCCATCTTTTATGCCTTAATCTTATGATTTATAAATTGAGATACCAGTGACAGATGATAAGGCTGTGAATTACAAAATAATGTGCAGCTTTATCTTTGTCTGCTTATTCAAAGTAAGTAAATGAGACATCCCCAAAGAAATCAAACTAAGATGTTCTGCATAGTATTCAGGATGAGTATTGAGTATTCAGGATGTGAGAAAGTGTCTCTGGGTGCTCTTGGTTTTGCCTTTTCCTTCAGTAAGTCTCACATCTTGTTGAGCATTTAAGTCCTACCTTCTCCTGCCAGGGAAGACATTAAGTGTGAATATCTACCAAGCACTGATCTCCTGCTTCATCCAAGCAAGAGTTTTTATTTGGAGTAAATCACACAGATCTTTGTTTCCATTGCCTCCTTTTCATGCTTCAATGAACAAGTAAGCAGTTAACATTGTTGACATTTGAAGTGTCATCACTGGCATCTCAGTTAATATGTGAAGCTGAAATGGGCTATTCTCACAGTTCGTGCTTTAGGCTCTTGGCACACTCGAGCATATATAATTGCACTGGTTACCTTCAGGTCATATTTTCAAGGATTTCTTTACAATTACAGCAGCTAACGAGGCTTCATTTCAAACAAACAAACAAACAAACCATACCAAAATATTTGGAAGACCAAGAAAATTGCTCTGCTAACATGTATGTTCTCTTTACAAGCCATAAGAAGACAGTTTCCACCAAAGCTCAAGTGACAGTATGACTTATTTTGTATGAAAGGCTCTTAATATAGTCTGCAAATCATTAGTGTGGAGTTGCATACAACTGAAGAAACACTGTAGAGATCAATCTGGATTCACAATGCACAAATTGCCTTGTGTCCTCTGATGTCCTATAATCATCTGATGTTATCAAGTGGGCTTATTTCATTCTAGTTTGTGTTTCTTGGTCTTGAAAGCATTAGGCTGATGTCTTAAGGTATTTAGGTGTGTAGATATTTGCATTATTTATACTTATCTTTTTTCTTTTTCCTAATAAGATACAACACATTTAATTGTATGGGGTAATTCATTAGCATTCTCTCCTCATCTGTTTGGGAAGGTCAGTATTCCGGTCTTAGTCTGGAAAACTCATTTCATTCAAACCAGACCAAAAACCTTGGGCACGGAGTCCAAGCATAGTGGTGGTAAGTAACTTTAAACTCAAAGCATCACTACTCATTTCAGAAGAGAAAACTGAATTCTTTAACCTAAAAGTGCTTTGTGATTGTGTAAGTGACTAATTGTATGCAGAGACCTTTTAATTAACTTTACCTAGTTAGAAAAAATAATAAAGGTGGCTAACATAAAAATATTACACCAAAGACGATGTTGTGTCTGTCAGGCTGTTTTCAAATCAACAGATTACATATATTCCTTCTATATAGTTTCTTACTTTAAAGAAAGTCAATTATAAAAAATAGACTAGATATGAATTGAAGTATAAAAAGGATGGTGCTTTTTGCTTTATTATATTAATCAAATTTTGAAATACATACCATATAAAAATGTGGCAAATAGATCTAGACTAAAAGCCAATCTCATTTTCCAATGAGAGGCTCTTTCTCCATGTTTATAATCATAAAATGCCTCCCCTCTACTACGGACTTCACAGAGAATCCCAAATGATATTACATATCCTCAGTTTTCCTTTACTTGTCCAAAGGGTCACAGCCCTGTAAGGAGCCGTGGGGACCATACTACTGTGTCTCTGCAGCATCCCATTTAGAATTTTTCAATAAACTCCCTGAATTTTCATCTGGGCTGCACACATGGTAACATGCATTAGGAGGCCTTGTGTAAGTCATCCTGCTTTTAACTTGCAGCCTGAGTAATGTTTTAGCTGCATCACATTTTGCCCGTGTATTCCAAGACCAATCTAAGTAGGACAATTCCCCTTTTGGTTAAAATTGGAGTAGGAGGTTAATACATTACATTTCACTGTTTCAAAATTTTGGGTCTGGAGATCTTAAGCTTTCTGCCCTTACCATTTGCAGGTTTGACTCTAGGAGCTCCTCTTTTATTCAGTACATGTTTTATAAAATTTGAAATTCTTTTATTTGAACACCACTGAGCATTTCTGGTATAAAGCAGAACACAAACCCAGAATACTGGGGGACAGTTAAAAAAGTCACTTTATTATCTCACTTTTTGTGAAACATATCAAACAGGAGTGATATTGAATGCAGAGATCTTTTTCCCTCTGCAGTGTCTCTTAGGCATCCATTTTAAAAGCCCTTTCCAATCTTTCATAACACAGAGTTTGAAAAAGGGCCTGGCATTCCAGTACAGAACTGCAGTTTGGAAAAAAATTAAGAAATGTCTGAATTTTCAAGAGTCTTCTAAAGCAAAGTTGAGAGTTCAATTACATTGCTGAAGTGGAGGAAGGTTGTACTGTCACTTGAGAAGGTTAAAGTGGCAATGACTTTCTCCTTGCTACCTGTGTCATCTGAGTGCTAGGAGTCTCTTCTGCCCCAGGCTGGTGTGCATCACAACGTTGAGCTGAAAGAGGACCGATGTTGCAAGTGCCTGCTAGGTTCTGTCTGTGCAATCTTTGAACCATTCAGATACCGAGGGAGGATTTCTTCTCCCTCATTTTAGCCATATGAAAAATGAAGCTTCTTATCTAAGCTGTTACCCTAACTTCTCAGCACCGTTCATGACAAGGGACAATTATGTCTGCTGAGTCTCCTCACCTGTCCTGGGGTCTCATAGCACTTCTTCTTTCCCTGCTTCGACCTGCTCTTCCTCCTGCTAGCCAGGACCAATAGTGATGAAGTATCCTGATATGGGTGCCAGCTCATCCTCACTGTACTAAGTCAGTGCCCATCTGCAACATGACACTGAGAGCAGTGTCCCTCTTGGTTTGCCTTTGCAGCACTTGTGAGCTTCTGGGAGAAACTGAGGAAAGACTCTCAAAAGACAGATGCTTGTCTGTGAATCCTGAGGAAGAAGCCTGAGGTTTCCCTCAGTATGTCCCAGATCTTAAAACACTTGGATTTTGGATTTCCTGCAAGATTAATCAACACCTGTAGCAAAACTCCCTTTGTTTATCTTTTATTTTGTCTTGTTTTTCTTTTTTTCCCCGCTGTAATCTCATTAATCTTATTGTTCTATAGAAAAAAGGCTTATGTGATCACACTGCAACTGTATTAACTATTCCTGAGCTTAATAGCCCTCAAGCCATAAAAGAACCACCTGCACCACTGCATTCTCTCACTGCTTTTGCTGCTGGATAGATATAACCTATCATAGTCTTTGGATCCTTTTTATTTTTAAGCCCCCCCTATGACTAAAAATTGCAAATTAACAGTAAAACTGTATGAGAGACATTTCCCTTTTATTCTTCCATTACAGGTCTGAGGTCTTCTCCCACCCAAGAAATTTATTGGAGGCAACAGATGAGACAGGAATCTGGTGATAGAGCACAAAACTAACTCTCATAGAGAAGTTCTTTCAGTTTTTTGCTTTCTGCTATGTTCAGGAGGCAGCAAAACCACAATGTACTCTCTAGTAGAAAAGATTACTTTCCCAACCAGACTTCCACTCTCTCTTCTAGCAAAAAGAGGAGCTACAGTATTATACCAGTTCCTCACCCAGAAACTGAACTACTCCTGCTTGCAGGTACCCAGAGTGTGACCTACCCTTAAAGATATACTTGCTGCACATTCCCAGCTGGAGATGTTATAGTCAGACATTTATGAAAAGCAAATGTGGTAATAAATATTTCAGCCAGAGGAAAGTGCAAGGGCACTCCCTTGTCTCATTCTCCAGTGATAAAAATAACTGGCCACAGGATCACAGATTACAATGGTAAACTCGCCCCTAATGTTTGCATATTAGCACCATGAAAGATATCTGGATAAAATGTTTGTAGGTTTATTTGTAGCTTTAATACCAATGCCTGACAGCATTATCTGTACTGTTTATATGACTATAAAATAGCTTTATAGTGATACAATTAGTAATGCTGATCTTAGATAGCATAAATGTTAGTATTGATTGTATCGCTATAAACTTAACTTTATAGTGACATAAATGAGCAATATTTGTGCCATCATGTTTTATGACATCAGGTAATCTCAGGCCTAAGAGTATAACACAAGGGTCCTGCATGCTTTAATTTCACATATAAAATACAATGAAAAGGAACATCCTAATTCATTCTTATGATGCTCAGCCCTACACTAATTTTCATTCACCTTAAGTTGCAGGGGCATTTTTTCTTATTCAGCTATAAAATAATTGCAAGCACCTCATTTCCAAAATTGTGTTCCTACAGCATTGGTGGGTTATGAGTGGTCCCAATGATGATTCCAGCAGGGCCAAGAGATAGGAGCTGATAGCTGGCACAAGCCAGGGCAGAATCTCTGCTAAGACTTCTTTAATGGTCTCCTTCCCTTCCTATTTCAGGCCATGCCTTTTATCCCAGAGGGGAAGGTGACGAATGAAAGACTGATCAGCTGCAAAACAAGTTTCAATTCATTTCATTGTTTTGCCTCATTCACTTCATAGCTGACATATAAATGACTTCTTTGACAGACTGTTTGCCTGCCATTCCCAGAGTAGCGCTCACTAGCAGAAGACAGGAAAAAAGATCTCTGATATTGCATTGTGTTCTCTGAAAAATGATAGCGTGACTACCAATTACTGGAATGGTATCTGTCCTGAGTTAATGTTTTATGCATATTGGTTAACTATGCAGTATAAATGTCCCCTTCTGGGCTTTTTGTATGAA
This sequence comes from Phalacrocorax aristotelis, assembly GCF_949628215.1. Lineage (NCBI taxonomy): Eukaryota > Metazoa > Chordata > Aves > Suliformes > Phalacrocoracidae > Phalacrocorax > Phalacrocorax aristotelis. Next base: position 21,412,448 of record NC_134279.1, read on the forward strand.
TTGCATGACTACTTACAATACGTCCTGATCCACAGGAATCATGACAGCAACTCCCCTTCTGTTCCTTTTGCTTTGGCTATAGTTAGCTTCGCAGGAAAACACCTTCTTAGGGCTTTCACCTACTTCCCTGCTTCCTTGTTTCTCCATGTTACCACTACTTCTGGACTCTTCCCTTTGGCCCTTGTACATAATGCCATTAAAGTCAACAGGATGAATTCCTGTTCCTCAATGAATTGGGCCTCATAACCATGGATCTTCATGTGAGAAGACCACTAAGTAGGCAGCACCCTAGAGCAGCCTGATTATCAGTATAGTCTAAAAGTTGAACAATCCTGGGACTCCAAACCTAGGTTTTGTCTCAAAAATGGAACCACTGCAGTGGACTGATGGCAAAATACACAAATGCAACCTTTAAGAAGCCCTGAGGGAATATACTCATCCACCTGTAAGTCTGGAGATGTATTTTATTTAAACAACATTGGTGTTCAGTGTATGCAGCAAACTGCACAATGTTTAAGTGCACATAGTAAGTTCTCCCACTCCTTCCTGTTTCAGCACTACATAGGCAAGGACATATGCTTACCATTAGGAAGATAGGAGCAAATATGGCATCACATGTAAATGAAACAAAGTTTTGCCCTCCTCAGAAATAGGGAAGGATGCTGGTAATGCTACGGTGGTACCACAGGGGCACTCTGCATTCAGTCATGAATTCCAAGAGCTGCTTTCACTTATGAAATATTCTGAATCCTTTTGGTGGTGCCCAAAGCCATTTAGTTGCAGCTTCCAGCCACTTCTGTGGTTATTTTGTATGGGAATACGAACCACCAGTAAAGATGTCTATATTTTGGAAGCAGTTAGACTTTCTGACAACATATAAAGAACTCAGAGATGACTGCTGGCATCACACACTCATTCAATGGGCATGCTGAAACCTGAAAAGAACTGTCTAAAAACAAGAGGATATTTTGTTCTGCTTATCCATCTCATCCATGGTGCACCTTTTATGTGCCTTTAGCATCCTAAGAATATCTGTGATCCCTGTTCTCCACTGTCCCCATCTTCCCAAACACATTGCATTAACAGTTAGGCATCAAAAAGGGGAATTATCTATGGTAACTACAAGGAAAAAGAGGGATACAGAATAGCAGCCAGAGACAATGCTAACAGAGCTGATGTAGAAACTGGTCCAGTTTCTAACAACTGCCTTCTGCTGATCACTAAAGCAAACTTTAATGTGTATTTCTATATGTTCACCTCTGAACAGAGGTCCCTGCCAATCCAGCACCTTTTTCAGCAGCTACTTCAGATTCTCATGGACAGCAGAGTCCTTCCTCATTCTCACACAGATTAATGCAAGCAACCAGTTCTACCTGATCTTACCTTACACAGCAACATCTCACACTCCTCTAATTTTTCCTTTCATGCATATTCTAGGAAATAAAGAACCAGGAAGGTCATATAAGGCTGCCTGGCATTTCCACATATCTGTCCTGCACACAGGTCACAAAACATGGGGCAAGATCTTCTTGCATCTTATTAGTAGTAAAATTCATAAAGGCTGAAAAAGTGGCAACTTTTTGACATACATTATCTTCAGGGAATTACAGATTAGCTTAAGGAGAAACTGCATAGCTACAATGAAACACTGAGCTAATTCCAGTTTAAGACAAATAAAACAAAATCAAAGATCCTATCTAAATTGGACATTGGAGATATTCCTCATGCTGCATAAACAACATTTAAATAGCCTTTTAGATAATCCTTTTCTAAATCTGAGAGGTTTCTTGGCATTCTTCTTTTATGGAAAGCAGCTTCATCTTGCAACATCCAGTTGTGGTAAGTGGCATCTCTTCAGACATACTCTATGCACTCCATGAAAAGAAAACTAACTCCAGTTGTTGTAATTGTTCCCTGTCAATATGTAATTCTGAAAACTTCACTTGTAGGAGTACATTGGTCACTTATTCAGTCTTTTCGTGGCTGCCTCTTATTTTATTCTGCTTTTTATGAGAGATATTAAAAGCTTTTAAACATTTTCTGACTTCCTGGAAGGTAATGAATTATCTGCACTTCCAAACTAATCAAGGATAACAGTATTTCTAGAATACTTAGACAGACCATATGGGGGTAACTAGGGAAATCCAGGTGGTTGCTACCACTCTAACATGGGTTTAACTGATAATAGCTACCCAGGTTTTCCAAGTGTCTCAGTATATACTTATATTAATATAGAGTCATAGAATCATAGAATGGTTTAAGTTGGAAGGCACCTTTAGGGGTCACCTAGCCCATCCCCCCTGCAGTGAGCAGGGACATCTTCAACTAGATCAGGTTGCTCAGAGCCCTGTCCAACCTCACCTTGAATGTTTCCAGGGATGGGGCATCTGCCACCTCTCTGGGCAACCTGTGCCAGTGTTTCACCACCCTCATTGTAACAATTTTTTTCCTTATATTCAGTCTAAATCTATCCTTCTTTAGTTTAAAACCATTACCCCTTGTCCTGTCACAGCAGGCCTTGCTAAAGACATTGCCCCCATCTTTCCTATAGTCCCCCTTTAAGTACTCGAAGGCAGCAATAAGGTCTCCCCGCAGCCTTCTCTTCTCCAGGCTGAACAACCCCAACTCTCTCAGCCTGTCCTCATAGGAGAGGTGTTCCAGCCCTTGGATCATTTTTGTGGCCTCCTCTGGACCCGATCCAACAGGTCCATGTCCTTCTTCTGTTGAGGCCTCCAGAGTGGGACACAGTACTCCAGGTGGTGTATCACCAGAGCAGAGTAGAGGAGTAGAATTATTTCCTTCAGTCTGCTGGCCACGCTTCTTTAGATGCAGCCCAAGATATGTTGGCCTTCTGGGCTGTGAGCGCACATTGTTGGCTCATGTCCAGCTTTTCATCCACCAGTACCCCTAAATCCTTCTCTGCAGGGATGCTTTCAAACCCTTCATCCCCCAGCCTGTATTGATATCAGTGCTTGCCCTGACCCAGGTGCAGGAACTTGCCTTGTTGAACCTCATAAGGTTCTCACAGGTCTACCTCTCTAGCTTGTCCACGTCTCTTCAGATGACATCCTGTCCTACTGGCATGCCAACTGCACCAGTCAACTTGGTGTCATCTGCACTCTTGCTGAAGGTAGACACAATCACACTAAGTCATTGATGAAAATGTTAAACAGCACTGGTCCCAGTACGGACCCCTGAGGGACACCACCCATCACAAGTCTCCATCTGAACATTGACCCATTAACCACTACCTTCTGGATGCGACCATCCAACCAATTCCTTATCCATAGAATCATAGAAGCATAGAATGTTAGAATGTCCTGAGCTGGAAGGAACCCACAAGGATCATCGAGTCCAACTCCCTTCCCTGCACAGGATAACCCTAAAATTCACACCATGTCTCTGAGGGCATTGTCCAAGTGCTTCTTGAATATCATCAGGCTTGGTGCTATGACTACCTCCCTGGGGAGCCTGTTCCAGTGCTCCACCACCCTCTGGGTGAAGAACCTTTTCCTAATATCCATCTAAACCTCCCTGAACAGTCCCTGATCCACCAAACAGTCCACCCATCAAATCTGTATCTCCCCAATTTAGAGAGAAGGATGCTGTGCGGATGACTCTGTCAAAGGCCTTACAGAAGTCCAGATAGATGACTTCTGTATATAGATATAACCAGATAGACATACTTCTGCTGCTGAAATAATGGTGAAAATTAACTGCTTCTAATTGAATTCAGTGGTGTTAAATCAAATTAGTATCCACAGCATAATATAGTGTCAACAATATTGACTCCTTTACAGCAACTGAATAAACTCTAAATACAAGTGCTCAAAATTGCATCCTTTATGGATCTCTACTGAATTAAATTCTGACCATTAAAGAAGAATGAGTATTTATAAGAACATCCCTTATGAGTCCCACCATCTCCCATGCATAACATGAGCTGAACCTGATCAAAACCAAATTTTGAAGATTCAAGGAAGGGTAAAAGAGCCAGTTTCCATAATTCCTGCTGCAGAAGATGTCTGATAACTTCCATGGCCCCAAGAACTTTTGTCCTTTTTCCCTCCCCAGGGTAAAGCTTTCAAAATATATTAAATATATGAGAAAGAAGAGCAATGGCATCTGTAAAACAGTAAAGTCTTGATATTTCCATTCTTTTCAAGCCTCATTTTCACTACTGCTAACAAGCAAGGTCCACAAATAGGGTAAGACTCTGGCTAAAATGACCAGAGGAGGTCTACTGACCCCAGTGGATCGCTTGAAAATTCTTTGGATTTCTCATTCTGAAGATTTTCTGAGATGGAATTCATAACTGTCACATATTATAGCAACCACAATTACTTTTCTTACTTAGAGTGATACTGATTATTCATATATAAAAAGATTTTAACCTGAAGTGAATTTTTGTACTCAGATACAAGAGCACTCTGACTCTGCAATATTTTCAAGTCAGAGCATGCATTACTTTCCATAGTTTTTCCATTTCTCCTGAATTTACAAGAATGAGCCTCCATCCTAACATGCAGTGGTATAGCTGTGGTTAATTATTTATGTAGCCCTTCAGGAGCACATCCCATAATAAGCTGCTCAGATAGAATAAAAGTTATGTAGACACTTGTCTTTCAGGTGATAAAATAGAGAAAGCGGGCTTAAAACTAAAAAAAATAAATACGAAGGAGGACCATTTTTTTTTTGAAGAGGGGTAAAATTTATTTTTCTAAAGTTCTATCCTGAGCTGAAGCAATCATCTAGAGAATTGGTGACAAACAGCTTGTCAAGATCAGTTCCATTACCTATGGGGAGATGTCAAATATTTACCCTTATCCCATGAAAATTCCACTAAACCTGCCAAATGTCATTTCTGTCCTAAGGAAATCCTCCAGTCATTCTGTGGAACTAAATATTGAAAAACCTAACCCACTTTCTGCAGAAGTTTCTTTGTTGGCGCTGAGCAAATGGAAAAAAATATATTAAAAGGGCTTACTCTGACTAAATGCAGGGTACATCAAACCATGGAAGACAGCACTCACAGAGCATTAATAGTGCAGATGGGTAAAATAAAACCAGACCATGGTTTTAGTTCTGAATTTCCAGGCAATGAAACCACATTCCAAAAAAAGACTGGTTAGGCTGTCCAGATGTCACCTAAATCATCCTTTTGCCCAAAGCTATCTCAACCATTTTTGAAGTACGTTTTTCTAACGTTATTTCTAAACCTGCTCAGAAAGTCAGAAGCACCACAGACAATCCCTTTCAGAGATGAAAATATTTTCTTAATGCCTACCTTCTTTTCTTATGCTCTAATCTGAGCCTGCTACTCCTTGTCCTCCGCAGAATGAGCATAGAAAAAGGTGATGCTTACTTTTCTAAGCTTTCTTTTAATACCTGAAGGCCAATGTCCTCCTCCAATTCTCTCTCTGATCTAGATGAGACAACTCCAATATCTCCAGCCTCTGGACATATTTTCTAGATCAATGACCATTCTTATACCAACCTGTCCTGGTTTCAGCTGGGATAGAGCTAAATTTCTTTGTAGTAGCCAGCATGGGGCTGTGTTTCGGATTTTTGCTGGAAACAGCGGTGATAATGTGGAGATGTTTTAGTTGTTGCTAAGTAGCACTTACACTGGTCAAGGACTATTTCAGCTCCCCGTGCTCTGCTGAGTGCACAAGAAGCTGGGAGGGGACACAGCCAGGACAGCTGAGCCCAACTGACCAATGGGATATTCCATACCATATGACATCATGCTCAGTACGTAAAGCTGGGGGAAGAAGAAGGAAGGGGGGATGTTTGGAGTGATGGGATTTGGCTCTCCTAGTAACTGTTACGCATGATGGAACCCTGCTTTCCTGGAGATCGCTGAGCACCTGCCTGCCCATGGGAAGGAATGAATGAATTCCTTGTTTTGCTTTGTTTCCGCGCGCAGCTTTTGCTTTACCTATTAAACAGTCTTTATCTCAACCCATGAGTTGCCTCACTTTTACTCTTCCAATTCTCTCTCCCGTCCCACCAGGGGGGAGTGAGTGAGCGGCTGCGTGGTGCCTGGTTGCTGACTGGGGCTAAACCATGACACAACCATTCCAAATCTTTCTCCAAGCGTGATGACAATAAGCATAAAAAGCCCTAGCACTAACACCTCAACAAGGGTAGACCAAATTACTCCATGTTGCTGGCATCATTCTTCCATTTCTACATCCCAAGATGGCATTTGCAATTTCTCTGATATCATCCAAAAGCAAGACACTGTTGACGTATATTCAACTTGTGACTTTAGTCCCATATCCTTCCATGAAGTACTATTCTCCACTTCCTTTATTTCACTGTTGGTAATTCTTCCAGCGGAAGTTATATGTGGAGAATACAGGCAAATAAAAGCCAATATTCTCTTATCAAACAGGCAAACATAATGAACATTGGTTCTCTAATATCAGATTACGTAAACATATCCTTCTGATTCCAATGTCAGTGAGGGCTGCACCAACTTCCACAACCGGATATGACTGAGTGAGGTATTTAATGAACAATGACAAAAAGAATGGTTTTATAGACGTGTCTTGTCAATGTTTCAGCTATTTCAATGAATGTTGTAAAGAGACTTATAGGAAGAAATCCATAGAATAAGCACACAGATCAGATTATCAAATACATGGCACATCCATCCCTTTCCTTTTGGGTAGCAGAGCCTGAAGAAGGGCAACATAGTACACAAAGAAGCTTGAGTTTCGAAACTTTCAGTCCACTAGAGCTTTGCGACTGATGCTTTGTGTCCCAAGTTGCCACAAACTATCTGCCCCAGCAAAGTAAATCATTACTCCTAAAAATAAATAACCAATTTATTAAAGAAACAAAACAGCTGTACCTCATTGCTCAAAAGATGATTTGCCTATTTCATTTTCTTTAGTTTTATGTTAGATCTTCTCCTCTTAGGTTTGTTAATTTTGTTCCAGGTTTGCAGATATTGACTGTCTATGGTGATTTTTTTGAAAGTCAAGGCTATGTTAGAATCTGAAATGAAATTAGAGGCAACTGTTTTGAGTTCTGCTATGCCTGAAATATCTTCTAAAAATCCAATATTTTGGCAGTGTGGTGAGCATGGAAAGACATTGACCCTTGATTTCCCTGCAGTGAGCTAAGGTGTTTCTCTATGTGTGCAAAATATTGACATATTAAAATATTTATGTGTTAAGTAGACAAAGATGTTTCACACTGAGATGCTAGAAAAGTCCTGAAGAATATCTTTAAATATTAATGTTTCCCAGTGCAGCCCTTAGACAATCTGTTTGCAGTAACAAGACATTTCAACTTGTTATCATTTTGCTATAATTACACACCTCCATTTTTCTTTTCCCCTAGATATTTTGTGCATAGAGATAATGTATTTTGCTGGGGGAGGGGTAAAATTAATTTGTTATTTCACCTGCCTCTTTTATGAGCAGGAACAATTCAAAGTTATTTAGCACATTTTAAGCAATTTGTTCTTCTGTTGGTAACTATACATTGCACACTCTTAATAGCCAGGGAACAAATGGCCAGACAAAAATGAACATGAAAGTAATACTTCAAACTGATGTTGTTAGGTAACACTGTACAGAACACACTAATTCTGGAGGATAAATGAGAAAGAAAATATTCACTCCTCATCCTACTCATATGATGTGTCCAAGGATCAAATTTCCAAAATACATTTAGGTAACTTAGGAACATAAGTTATTTTTCAAAAAATGAGACTGGCATTCAGATATTCATGTGTCTCTAAAAATGAGCGTGACTTCAGTTTCTGGAACTTCAGGAACTGTAACAAAATTGCACTGTTCATTTACAGAAAATTCTTCATTTTGAAAACTGAATTTGAAACACAGGAATTAGGGGTGAGTTCTGAACTTTCGTTAAGCCCCACTGCATTGATATGGGTTGTTTTAAAACATTCAAGAGCCATTGCTCTCATCTCCTTAAAGAACATACTGTATTAAATAAATTAAGTATAATATTTTAGTATAAAGAATACATTATTTTAGTAATTAGTATATAGCCAGAAGCATTTTGTCAGGACCCTTACTTTTCCTGAACAGCCAGTCAAATCAACACTTATGTAAACACTGTTAGGTTGCAGGTCTGACTGCACAGACACCACCTTTTTTTTTGGCATTTTATTGTGTTGCTCATCTCTGCAAACAGCACACAGAGTGTATAAATAATTTTCCTTTGAGTTGTGAATTATTGCAAGACTGGATTAAAATGATTGCCCACTTGCTCCTTGGTCCAAGCAAAAGAAATCACTTCCTTTCATGTAAGTCTACATCAGTGGAACAACTAACATATCTTCTTTCAGTCCCAAAATACCATAAAATATGGCTACTCCAGCACTGACAACTGCCTCTTTATCAGGTTTTACAGACAGTTGCTACACCTAAAGTACAGATAGTTATGATACAACAGGACATATGCTATCCAAAAGAGGTGGGCTGACAGGCTTTTTGTGCTGAGTTAAAAATAAATAACTGTATAAAATGACTTACATGCTAAAATACACTCATACATTTTATCCCTGAGAGAATGTGGCTTTTATTCAATCATTGTTGCAACCATTTTAAAACTCTAGGTGTGACGTGATTTCACCCTGGGAACCATCTGGCTATCATAAGAGTAATCACTGGCTTCATTTTGTTAATTGATCTAGACGTATTTCACAGACATCATCAAAATCATTTGAGAAACATGAGATGGGAAGGCTGTGCTTAAAATTATGCTCTATAAATCCTGCATAGGAGTTAACTGGGCCACAAGGTTTCAGAAGGATAGAGTGTCTTTATAATTTTGGCAACAAACTTCTTTTGCCTCCCTAAAAGCCCTCAGGTTTTCAAAATCTCCACCTGGACATTAAAAAAAAAATCAGACAACCCAGAACTATCTTGAAAATATCAGACCTGAGATCAAAACAAACAAGCACAAGGTAAAACATCTCTAGTTAGTGTTTGTAAGGATGAGCAAACTTCAGACCCAAAATGTAAAAGTGAACGAAGTATCCAATTGCAAAAAGAGGTGCTCCATGTGAATTTTATTATGTTCAACAAGGCCAAGTACAAGGTCCTTACCTGGGTTGGGGCAATCTGCAATATCAGTACAGACTGGGGGATGAATGGAATGAGAGCAGCCCTGTGGAGAAGGATTTGGGGATATCCAGTGGATGAAAAAATTGGAAGCAAGCTGATAATGTGCACTTGCAGCCCAGAAAGAAAATCGTATCCTGAGCTGCATCAACAGAAAGGTGGCAGGCAGGTGGAGGTAGGCGATTCTCCCCCTCTTTTCTGCTCTCATGAGACTACACCTGGAGTACTGCGTCCAGCTCTGGGGTTCCCAGCACAAGACATGGCCCTGCTAGAGCAGGTCCAGAGGAGGCCACAAAAATGATCCATGGGCTGGAACACCACTCCTATGAAGAAAGTCTAAGAGTTGGGGTTGTTCAGCCTGGAGAAAAGATGGCCCTGGGAAGACCTTATTGCAGCCATTCAATACTTAAAAGAGGCTTAGAAGAAAGGCAAAGGCTTTTTACCAAGACGTGTAGTGACAAAACAAGGGGTGATGATTTTAAACTGAAAAGGGGTAAGTTTAGACTGGATATAAGGTAGAAATTCTTTATGGTGAGGGTCCAAGACACTGGAACAAGTTGCCCGTAGAAGCTGTGGATGCTCCACCATTGGAAGTTTTCAAAGTCAGGTTGAACTGGGCTTTGGGCAACCTGTTCTAGTGAAAGATCTTCCTGCCCATAGTGGAGGGGATGACCCTTCCAACCCAAACGATTCTATGATTCCAGAATTCTATGATTTCACTTGTTCAAATGAAAACTTCATTCTTCTGTTTAGCTATTTCTGGGACCTGCCCAAACAAGTCCAGATCTTTGTTACAGACCTCTGATATCTCTTAATATATACATGTCATGAAAAAAGCATTCCCTGAAATCTCTAATGTAAGTAATCACAGGAAAACATGAACACTAGGCACCAACCTCCCATAAAGCAGCACATCCACATTGGCTCTAATGTCCAAATTCTCCCAATGTTTCAGCCAAAATGTTGGGTTATCTGAATTTCCATTAAAGATGACTTCTTGGCAGTAACTCACAAAAGTTTGGAAACATAGGCTCCAAAAATGTACACATGTTACATTATCTGAACTTTTTTTACCATAACATCGTAGTATAAACATTATATCTGAATGCCCCTACAGTACCATCTCAGCCACATCCCTCTTTCTGAGTTTTGCAAACCGAAAGTGAAACTCAGTACTTGGACTTCAACTGAAACACTGTTTTTATGGTGCATACCTGTAAACATCTAAGTGCTTTCACAGAACACTTTCCAGCCAAGAAATGTGTTGCTGCTGCAGCTGAAATCTGCTTTAATGCCTGCTTGATTTCCCTCTTCTTGAATTCTGCCCAAATTGGGATCACGGCTGATGTCTGTACTGCCTATCTGAAAAACGTTACTTAAAGAAAAAGGAATTAGTTTTCAAGAAAAAATATAAGCCTTTCAAAGTGTAAAAAAAAAAAAAATGCCCGAGCAAGTTAAGAATAACCAGATGAAAATAATGACCATTTCTTATTAATTCAGAAGCCCTTAATATACAGGACATAATAGTAAAACAATTTTACTCCTTCAGGTCAAAGCCAAATGGGTTGGTTTTAAATCAGCCAGCCTTTAATAAATGATGGAAAATAGAATGACATATTTCTCAGACAATGGTTCATAATACTAGATTTTTTCTGAGGTGAAAATGTTATTAAGTTAATCACCCTACTCTTACAGCACAGGTGCACGTCAAAATTAAATCCTGTTCTTAGAAAGGAGGAGATAGATTAAACTTACAACCTATTTCAACCTATAGTGATGGAATAATAGTTATTACATTTGGCAAAAAGAACCTGTAATATGATGGAAAAGTCAAGGAAAACTTGGGGCCTACAGTTGTTTCTGTAAAACATAAAGATTTGTGCAAGTCTTAAAAGCTATTAGAAGCCTTAGGATAGCATAGCACATATGTTTCAGTTTCTTTTCTGCTAAACCTTCTGAACCTGAGGCTTTTTAGTAAAATCACAAAGGACAGAGAAGGAGGAGTTGCAGAAGGGGAACTGATTGAGTCAGTCAAATGACTGAGAAAAAGAAGCTGCCCAGCATTACCATGCATTTAAAGAAAGACTTCAAACAGAGAACAGCCCCCAGGGCAAATTCCCAACTCTAACCATTGATCATCTGTGCACAACTGGGTCTCATGTTCACTAGAAGAATAACTTGTGTAGGAAGTGGTAAGTCATTCTAAGAACTAGTGGCCATGGGCAACACTGAGGCAAGTTGTGTGGGCAAGTAAAATTCATTTGGGCGAGGAAGGCACTTGATTTGTAGGGAAGAAACATTCTCACTGGTATACACCTAAACCTGTTTTTTCTAGGCACTAAAATAAATTTGTATTCCAGCAGGACTATTTTATCCAGAAAGGGTGGCCATAGCTGTAGGCACCCTGTAGATTATGCTAAGGTAACAATGGGTCACTCCAGCTCCTCTGGCAACCAACGGGAATAACAACCACACAGCAATTAAGTGTGGTAACAAATCATTCCTACATCTCAAAAGGTGCAGGGGTGACAGCAGTGAAGATGCTGCAGTAAGAAGGTATGAGTTAAGGCAGGTATGATAGGGTGAGGAAGCCTGAAGTGTTGATAAAGAACTGGAGAACAGGTCAGCAGCAGGAGACACAAAAAAGAAGGAAAGGGCTGAGGGGAGAGACCATGTGCAGGCTGGTGTAGCAGCAACAAAGGACCAGGATCAAAAACAAAGTGCCAGAGTATTTGAGTGGGTAGTTTTGAACTGCAAAAGTAACACTCAGACAAAAGATGTCTGCTGGTAGCCACCATAATCTGTCAAAACCCTGTTGAAGGTAAATTCTTTACTAATACACTTCTGTCTAAAGTGGGCAGGTTGCCCTATGAGTAAAGAAGAGGCAGGGACCCCAAATCACTCTGAAAACAATGAAATGTAGAGATAAAAGACATCTGAAAAATAATAAAATATGACTGCAAAAAGGACAGCAAAGCAAGCCCACCTAAGTGAACTGATGGAACAGTATTACCTTTCTCCAGTCGAAACAATGTGGCTGGTGATGTACCATTTTCTTTCTTTTGAATAATTCTGTAAGACTGGAGTTTTTTGCTTTGCTTGTTTTTACCAAAAGGCCAAAGCAAACAAATGGTTGAACTTTGCTGCATTTTCTCCATATGTACAAAATAGCTGTTTCCCTAACGTAGCAAGCTTCCTGTGGGCTCGCTGGTGCAAAGCAATAACTGGCCTTATTTTTGTAAGAAGATGATAATAGTGAGGTGACATACCTTCTATTCCTAATGCTCTTACTGCTTCTTTCTCAACTTCAAGAAAAACATTTCCTCTGCTGATAATGTCCCATCTACAAAATTGGTCTCATGAAATTTTCAAACTCTAGTTAAGACCTCCCAGAGTGTTGTTACAAAAATCTTTATTTCCTCACATCAGTCACATTGTACCTTTTTATCACATGATGGGAAAGCTAATAGTATACTTTAATTTCAGTGACTCTGAGAAGATGCTCAGTTGTCCTTCTTTGGAGTGTGGTGGGGAACAGTTAGACAGATCCAATACAAACTAAACAAAAATGAACTGCAAACAACCAAGGGAAATAAAACTTGTTAATAATAACAAACAAACACAAAAAATTAAAAGGTAAGTAGGAATGAGAAGAAAGTATATAATCCAAAACCTCCTGGGAAAGGCAAAACTTATAATCTTCTCACATCCATCCTTACAGGCAGCTGGTAGTGCTCAGAGTGATTTTCTTATTCAGAAGGAAAACAAGATTACTCACAAGAGTTGACTAAGATCACCTGCTGAATCATTCCTAAAGATGTTCTTCTGTGTTCAGAATGAAAGACTGTTGGGAGATGGTAAGTGCTGGATGCTTGATTAATTGGAAATTTTGGAGAAAATTGTTTAGATTAGGCTGAAATTCAAAACAGAAGCTGAAACTTGGAGATAGAAAAAAGATTTCTTCACCTGCTTTGTCAAAAGCACTTCCTCTCCCCTCCCTGCTTTTCTCCCACATATGTTGGACTTTAAGTCCCTCATCGTCTTGGAGTTTAAGTGTCATTTTAACTGAATGCCTGTCTGTAAAATAGTGTGGTAATAGACATGAGTAATTTCTACCCATAGCCTGTGATTTTCAGCCTGCTTTAAAAGATGGCTTAATTGAACCATTTCTCTGTTTTACTGTAGTCTAGGTGATAATAATATTTGGGGGGGAGAGGGAGTGTTCGGGTAGTTTGTTGGTTGGTTGGGATTTTTGTCCCGCTGTAACTACAACATTGAAAGTATGAGTGGTTTCATCTTAGAGGTCCCTGGTGAAGCTCACGTCCAGCCCCCCAGCCCCCCACCCCCAATGTAAAATGACTCAGTTCTGCCTTCCACTGGATTTTCAGCAACATCAGAGAATTCAGTGACTTTCTGCCAGACCTTCTCGTGTCATGAGAAGGAAAAGAAAATCAGGATTGCAAGAGCTAAATCAAAGCTGAGATTAACGCGAGTAATGTATTTTAAAATCTAAGGGCATTTTGGGTCCTGTGAGCTTGACAAAGTTGTGAAAGGCAACTGGCTGACCAAACACAGTAGTTTGTTAACTGTAGTAAACTGTAGATATCTAAAGTTAATTGAAACTTCTTCATTCACACCAATAGCATCCTAAGTAGAGAGATTTGGAAAATGGTACTCTCCTTGATTTCAATCTAGAATGTTTGATTTTTTTTATTAAGCTTTTCTATGTAATTTTTTCTTTCTTCAGGAGAGGAAGAAGGGGAGAAGATTTTGCATCTAAACAAAGAAAGGTTCTATTTGTTGTGGGTGTTTTTTCTTCTGTCGTGAGCCTAAATCTTTTCCTGGAAGTTCATTATTAAAGTAATAGTTTTTTCAGTTCTCTTATAGGAGGATGTGGAGGAGAATACACCATAGAGAAAGCTCATGTGAGATGTTTCTCACCAAAAGCTTGTGGTATCCTGTCTTCTAATTCACTCTTCACAGTTAAGTTCATGATAAAAGAAGTAGAAAGGTGAATTTAAAAGGGAAAGCTAAGCCCCTTTATGCTCCAGACAAAATGCATTATGTTTTTAAGTAACTGCTTTCCTATGTAATGCCAGGGAGACAAGTGGAAAAGGACTTTCTGAGATGATGGACAGTTTGCAAAGTAATCTGGTAGAATAAAGATTAAGAAAATCAAATGTACAGACCTGTATAGCAGTTAGGAATGTGCAAACTCTAATCTACGCCATCGTGATGTATCTATTTCTAAAAAGAAGTACCCACATGTGGGTTAACCAGATATTGTGGTTATAAAGAAAATAATAAACAGGGTCCTAATAAAATACACTGACCTTACACCGAATATAAAAAGTGTACCTCTCCCTTCTAAAGATGTGAATTGCAAGGGAATACTTTGGTGCCAGCCATTTCAGCTGCTAGTCTACAATGGAATGGAGAGGAATTATCATATTTGCCTAAATTTTCCTGACTATACCAGTGTGTCAGATAATATAGATATATAGCTTTATGGAGAAAACAACCAGTTGTGGTTCATGCGTACAACCATGAGGATGAGAAATCTCATGATTCATGAACAATTGTAAAGGTTTAGCTTCAAAGTTTGTAAGTAAAGACTAAGCAAAACCATCTTTTTTGGATTTAAAGTATGTTTAAATACTTTTAGTTAAGAAGTTTAATAATGAAATATTTATTAATTTTACATAATTTGCAATTACAAGCCTAAAGGAGAAATTTGCAAATAAGCAACTTTAGCAAGTATCATGGGTGAAAAATAATATCCAGACAAGACAGACAGAAAAAAATATTTGTAAATGCATCAGTAAGAAGTTGTACCAGCCTTCTCGGTGGTTCACTTATTTATTCCTGGTTATGCATTAAAATAATCAGCACAATTTAATCTCATTCAGGCACAATGTTTTTGGCACAAGGATCAATGTCCTTTTATTCATTAATATACATTTCCTTTATAATTTCTGCTATCATTTGCAGAGTGTAAACAGTTTCTAATGGTTTCTTTCTGCTCTACACTTGAACAATGGCTTTAGTAATCAAGCAGAAAATTAATGAGAAGCAAAAGCTTATTTATAATTACACTCAGACCAGACTGTTATTTAAAGTATGAACAGTGTGTGAATTATTATTCTACAAATCTCCCCTAATTCCACACAGATGCTAATTAAAGTTTGTCATACTCATACCCCAGAATTACTTGCTTTCCCAAACTAATTCTAAAATAAGCTTCTCCTTCGTAACTTAGTTGTCATCTAGAAAGCATTCTCTTCTATTTTTTATCTCACTAACATCAATGGTTCCATTCAGATGCTTAAAACTATGCATGTGCTTAAGTATAAGAAAGGTACCTTGACTCCACCAGTATTTACTGATCTTGGCAGGGCTTTAATGGAGCACAACATCCACTACTAAAGATGTCAGTCAAGATACAGGTGAAAACTTCAGCAAATGTGGCCACTATATAGGTAACAGCAAGCAGGTAACACGGAGCTACCTGTGATGTGTGTGTTCAGGCAGAGAATATTAGTGAGAAGACCTCTCTAAGGGGCAAAGGATTCTTTTCATCAATCATATTTCTTTTGGAATCATATATTTAGGGCTGTTCTTCAGAGAAAGAAAAGAGTTGTTGGTTTCACTTCCTGTTATTGTTTCTCCTTCTACTTAGTCTTCTGTATGCTCCTGTTATTTTCTCCCCCTTCCTAAGAGTACTCACTGAAGATAAATTCCAGATGCCAGTTTCATTCCTGGATGATCTGAGGGCTGATTTATTAAAACAAAATACTGATCTGCCATTACTGTGAGATAGTCCTGCTATGTTACAGAAGGTATCAAATGATATGCACAGTGTTCCTGGGTGTGGAACAAAGTCTTTGTTATGAAATGCCTGTAAATTATCAGTCAATTCAGGATCAGGGCTAATGGCATTCTAAATAAGATGCTATGAAAAGAAGAGTGAGAAGGAAAATAAAAAGAAAAACTGGAAGAGCCAGACCAGACATCAATAATTGTCAGAGTGCAAAGCCCTCTGTAGAAAGAATACTAATAATAGTTTGGGCTCACACCAGTCCCCTCATCAACACACTGCAAACATTTTACAAACACTAGTTTGTACAACCCTGCCACAACCTAACAATGTATTATTTTAGGTAGAGCTCCACAGGCAAGTCTTGATGGTAGCAACCAATGCTAGGCTCAAAATGCCTCAGGGTCCTTTTAGGCAAAATGACACAAAGAACAGCTTGAGGCCATAATCACAAACTATATTATTTCATCTCTGAGAAATATAAAATAACTCTCTGTGAACTCTCTGACAGATGTTTCTTCCCTGGTTGCAAAGCCACCTGAGTCAAAAATGTAGCAAGCATACATAAAAACAAGAAACTCAAATGACCAGACCACTTCTGAAGCCATTCCTTACACAATCCCAGTGGTGACGACCTAGCTGGCCACTACCGTCCTCTCTGAAATGCTGTTCACATTTGGGTCGCATTACAAGCTGAGGCATCTAGGCGCAAAACACTCCTTTACTTGTCTGAAGATATCCTTGAATTTACCACCTTGGTCATCTGAGGCGGCACCTTCTGGAACTTAGCCTGCTAATTGAATCTCTTCAGGTAGGTTTGGGAATACAAAAGAAGTAAAAGGACTCAAAGTAAAGACACCAGCATCAGAGTGTGTCAAGGATTTCAGATGGTCCTGAATTTCAGAAACACCGACCTCACATTCTGGTAAGTAACTCCATTGTAATGCAGATGTCTCAGATGCCTTTAGAGTAGCTAGTATGAATACCAGCAGCACACCCACAGCAGCACTATGTAGTGCTATGTAGTTTAATATGAGCCCAATTTAATTAAGAAAAAAAATTAATTAATGAAATTGAATTCATTTTAATTACACTGGTACGGTGTCGGAAGACCCTTACTTTGGCTGCAATGGTATGACTGTACTGGAGGACTCAGAAGCACCATGTAAAAATCCACACCCAAAATTATGTCCCTTCTTTAAACAGAAATAGCATTTATCCTTTCTTCATTTATTTCTAGTCTTTGCTTCATCTAATACATTGAGACTGTTCCCCTACCCTTGAAATGCAAGTTGCTTTTCCTTTCATTTTTCATTTGACAGATCATCTCCAGAAATATCTATCCTAAACAACTTCAATCATTCTCTCTCTTCTTTGCTTTGTTCATTGTGGTTTGTATCAGACTAGTACCTTCAGGAGTTTCCACCTCCACATTCCAGCCTCTCTTACGCAAGGTGCTGCACAGGCATGCACACCCATGCAGCCATATGCAACATTTTTTGCTGTAGGTCTGCCCACACCCTGTACCATGGCAGCATAGACCAGCTGGAATACCTCCATGTGCTAATATTAAAGCATGGCTTTACCCACAGTAATAAGCCCGTCAGAAACTACTTAATATGGGACTCCCGCCGCACTGCAATAACAGAACTTCTTTGGATCTCAAACAGGTTCATATCCTGACAATTCAGAGCTTCGACCGAGGTAACATGCTATCACCTGCACCTCACTGAGCAGACATTCTTTAAGAAAAATGGTGCGCTCAACAAATAGAGATAATGCTTAGCTTTTAACATGTACACAACAACAACTAAAACAAATCAGTGCGATCCTGTGGTCTTCATTATCACATGTGAGAGAACATATTTTTCAAACACAGGATTGAAGTTTGCCTCAAATGATCAAGTCCCCCCACAAAAAGCAACAGAGATCTACAGGCAGAAGTAAAAACAGTATTTTTCAACCTGGATGGTATGCAATTGATGTGTCTTTGAAAATGTGAAGCCAAAAAGCACTGAAAACTCATCATTATGCACATCATTTAGTATTCTTGAAAGATCATCCTGGTAATCTGTCATCTGGATAGGATTCTGAAAAGCCATAGAAATTGTATAGATTATTACTTTTCTTCCATGTGGGACGAATATCAGACAGTACTTTTGCCCCCTCTCTTATTAAAGTGTCTTGTCTCTTTAGGGATGGTGACAATAATTAAATCTACCTCAAGAGGCTGTCTCACCCCCTTATGTGAATAGCCTTGTGTGTTCAGTATGTTTTCAATTACTGGAAATTTCAGTCTACTGCATATTGAGTTAAACTCTGTATGCTTATTTTCCCAAAAACAAAACAAAACAAGACATCCCCTCCAAAAAAAAGAAAACAACACAAAACCACAACAAAAAAAAACCACATTAAAAAAAAAAACCACAGAAGTGCGAAAGCAACAAAGGAGCCGAGCTTTGGCAGACCTGTGCTACTAGGGAGTATCTCTGACTCCCTGTCCCAGAGGAGCTCAGGTGTACATGGAAACTAGGCAGGTTTGCTTTTCTGTGTTTGGAGACCTGGGGTGAGCAGAACCTTCCTCAGGTACCCATCAGGCTCAGTTCCCAGTGGGATACAAACATGCTCCTGGCAGTCCTACTGGAATGGATTCCTTCTCTTTCCTATAATTCGCTGAGCAGTTTGATAACCATACATATATATATAATATTAATTCAGTATATGCATACAATCTCACATTATATGCATTATATGACTATAGAGTTGGAAGCTATACTAGCCAAACTTCTTCAAGATTTCACAAAAAAATCCAAATGCAAAGTCAGGTCCAGCTCTTGAAATCAGTGGGAACTGTTACAGGGATTACAGAGGGAGCTAATTAGGGCTCATATGGGAAGCCCAGGCTAGCAAAGGCATTTCTCCAATTTTCTTGGTTATTTTCTACTTGCATGTCTTTCATTACTTTGGCAATGGGGTAAGAAATGGTAAGAGCTCCTGGGTGGAGTTGGCATCTGCAGGGAAAGAACATTATCAATACTACGAGGACATCTAGAGCAGATTCCCCTCAAGTTGACATGTGGCATTTGACATGAAAGGGGAAGTAAATATCAGGTTGCTGGCCTGGTCCTGCTCTGTCAGTGCACAGGCAGTGTGACAGAGGAAAAGCCAGCATGGAAGTCTAGTAGGTTCTCAGCAAACGTCCACAGTTTGCTGTCATCATGCCCTGACCAATGTCAGCTCCCTTCTCACAGGCACAGAGCACAGGAAAGCTTCCCATTCCAGGTCACAGGAATGGCACTGGTACTGGCAGCCGTTCCTCTGACTCCCAAGCACAAAGGAATTAAAGCGAACGCTCTCTCAAAGAGAGGGAAAGAAGTCTTGGTAAAAATTCCATTGACCTCACCAAATATTCCAGTCAGAAGTGTCCCATACAAGTTTCTGTACCATTGCTAAAGCAAAAAACAAAGTGCAATATGGTCTCTTCTCATGCCCTAATGTCCCTACTTGATCTTCATCCCATCTTGGATTTCTGAAGCTCAAGACTGCAGTTAGCTGAATTTTGCAAAAGCAACTCAGCCTGCAACTTCTGTATCACTCTGTGCCATACAAAAGCCATCCTATAAATGTAAGGGTGTGCTTAGAGTACTATTATCCTCTACACCCTAGGGTTATGGAATTAATCATATTTCAGTCCACCATAGGTAATAATTCGACCTACATTTGTGTTGGCTACTAATGACAGAGAGTGCTAATGTAGGTTTACTTCTATATAAAAGCTGTGCTAGGTCACCATGTTCAAATTTGCTTACAGTGAAATGACTGTAGGCCCTCTCTTATACTTTATTACTAAATATTACTCATTTTAATTGTCACCACTTTATAAATAATGAAAATATCTCTCAGAACTTATATGCAACATTATTTCTTCTTAGGGGCCTAAATTTACATTTTTTTTAATTATTCAGCTTGCTTACTAATGTAAATGCCATTTTAAATATTAATAATACTGATATGACCATGTATTATACAAAAAACCCCCACTTTAATTCTCTACCCATGTATGAAAACAACTTGTTTGGGACCTGGAGAACTGGGACATAACACATCTTTGTGTGGATGAGCAAATGGGGAAAAAAAGCTTGAATAAGAGAGTCTTTTAACAGTCTGTCCTACTTACAATGTAATTGGACTTAATGATGCTTAAAGATCTTTTACAGGTCTCATTTCTCTACACAGCAGAGAGAGGGTGTAATCCAGGGTGACATGCTTATAGCTCAGCAGGTTAATTATGCCTTTTCAGGGCTGACCATTTTAAATACCTGGCTCTGGCCAGTTCGCATTGTTCAAATGGCTGCAGGGCACTGTTAGTAAACTGTGCTCAAGGTCTTCTGTAATAAAAGCAGGTAATCTGAATTATTCACATGACATCTCTTCAGTGGGTATGTATTAGCCCTGAGAAAATCTTAGTGATAATTTACAGTAGCATCCGTCAAAACACTGACAGTGAATTAGCCACGTTATTAAGCTTAGCATGGAATCCATTCTCTTTTAAATTCATCAAGCTTAGCAGCTATTCTCAGTGTAGATTATTTAGGAACAAATCAGGATTTGCATGGATTTGCACATTAGTCTGATCTGTCTGATAAACACATTAGATAAACAGTTGTAAACAACTTGCAAACTGTCTTCTTTGGCAAGGTTTTTACAAGCCAGCTGCAGCCCCTCTCACGTGATGTGAAATCATGCTGTGCTGGTCCTGTCTCCTGACAGGATGACTCAAGTGTTTTACGTAAGGGGTCAAAGAAGCAGTTTGGACTTTAATGACTTTTGGAGGAGAGAAAGGTATTTGAGGAAGGAAAAATAGCTAAGGCCTGTACAGCACAGTCAGAATATTTTGGGAGTGACTGAACATAGGTGTGTAGCACTATTTTGATCATCTTTAGGTACCAAGATGTCTTCACAAGGCTGCAGATGGATTTCAGAGATACCTATAGACTCTGAAGGGCCTGTTGGAGGCCATGTGGGATCCACTAGAGTATGTAAATGGGGACAGATGTCCATGCTTACATAGTTCAACAGTTTCTTCTCTGTCTTCACAAAAGAGGGCATAACTTCTGTCTGATGATTAAAAATGAAACTCTTGGCTGAGATAGGTAAAAAGGCAGAGTTTTAGTCGTCTTATCTTAATATGATCTATTTATCTCCATTTCTTCTGTGTCTCCCATTGCCATCATATCCATACCTTTGAATGATAGAATCATAGAATGATTTGGGTTGGAAGGGACCTTTAAAGATGATCTAGTCTACCCTCCTCTGATGTGGGCAGGGAGATCTTTCATTAGATCAGATTGTTCAAAGCCCCATCCAACCTGACCTTGAACACTTCCAGTCATGGGGCATCCACAACTTCTCTGGGCAACCTGCTTCAGTGTCTCACCACCCTTATTGTAAAAAGTGTGTTCCTTAATCCAGTCTAAACCTACCTACTTTCAGTTTAGAACCATTGCCCCTTGTCTTGTTACTACAGGCCCTTGAAAATGTCTTTCTCTGCCTTTCTTATAAGCTTCCTTAAGTATTGAATGGTGTTGTGGGTTGACCTTGTCTGGCCACCAGGTGCCCACCAAATCTCTCCGTCTTGACTGGACAGTGGAAGAAAATATGACCAAAAACTCGCAGGCTGAGGTAAGGGTGGGGAGATAGCTTACCAATTATCATCATGGACAAAACAGACTCGACTTGGGGAAATTAATTTAATTGATTACCATTCAAAGAGAGTAGGATAATGAGAAATAAGAACAAATTTAAAAACACCTTCCTCCACCTCTATCTTCTTTCTGGGCTCATCTTCACTCTAGACTTCTCTAACTCCTGTCCCCAAGTGGCGCAGAAGGATGGGGAATGGGTGTTGCAGTCAGTTCATAACACTTTGTCTCTGCCACTCCTTCCTCCTCAAGCTGTTGCCCAGCTCCAGCATGGGGTCCCACCCACAGGATACAGTCCTTCATTAAATTCTCCAAGAAGGGTCCTTCCAATGTGCGGCAGTTCTTCGCAAACTACTCCAGCATGGGCCCTTCCCACAGGGTACAGTCCTTCAGGAATTGACTGTTACCAAAACCTTGTCATGTAATCCCAATACAAATGGCTGCAATAAGGTCTCCTCAAGCCTTCCCTTCTCCAACCTGAACAACCCCAACTCTGTCAGATTTTTCTGGACAGGAGAGGTGTACCAGACCTCTGATAATTTTTGTGGCCTTCATCTGAACCCACTCTAACAGGTCCTTGTCTTTCTTGCACAGAGGACCCCAGAGCTAGACCTGGAGGTAGGGTATCATGAGAGCAGAATAGAGGGGGAGAATCACTTCACTCCACCTGCTGGCCACAGTTCTTTTGATGCAGCCCAGGTTATGATTTTCTTTCTGGGTTGCAAGTGCACATTGCCAACTTGTGTCCAAGTTTTCATCCACCAGGTATCCCCAGGTCCTCATCTGCAGGGCTGCTCTCAATCCATTAATCTCCTAGTCTGTACTGATAGTGGGGGTTGTCCTGGCCCAAATGCAGGAGCCTGCACTTGGCCTTGTTGAACTTCATGAGGTCCCCCTGGATAACACCCCTTCCTTCAAGAATATCAACAGCAGCACATAGCTTGGTGTCATCTGCAGACTTGCTGAAGATGCACTCAATCCCACTGTCTATGTCATTGATGACGATATTGTATATATGGGTTCCAGTATGGACCCTTGAGGGATACCAGTCATTACTGGTTTCCTCTTGAACATTCAGTCATTGACTGTAACTCTGGATGTGACTATCCAGCCTATTCCTTTTCAAATTAATTGTCCATCCATCAAATCCATACGTCTCCAATTTAGAGATAAGAATGCTGGAGCATCAGAACTCACTCTTTGAGTATCAAAGGCATTAAGGAAGTCCAGGTAGATGACATCAGTAGCTCTTGCCTTACCCACCATAGCAGTTACTCCATCAGAGAAGGCCACTAAATTACTCAGGGTCAATTTGCCCTTTGTGAAGCTGTGTTGGCTGTCTCTGATCACCTTCCTGTGTTCCATATGTTTCAACATAACTTCCAGGAGGATCTGTTCCATGACCCTACTGGGCACTGAAGTGAAGCTGGTTGGCCAGTAGTTACCAGAGTCCTCCTTATTATATTTTTTAAATAGGGTCAAGTGTCAGGTAAAAGTAAGGGTTTGGGCATATCTCTGAGTTCAGATTTCCAAGTGGGCAACCTCAGGCCATGTCATACTCATGACAGTCCAGATCTTACTCTGAGGCTCATGGTCCTGCCCATGTGCTGGGTGAGAGGATGAGCACCGGACACTGGAGTTGAGACTGCATGTGCCCAGTGCTCAGAGAGTGCAAGCCCTCACTTTTTTATTTGATTTTATTTACATCTAAAGGCAATGGCACATGATCACTCAGGATCAAAACCCAGGTCACATGCAACATAGACCTGCATCCTAGTCACCATATTATAACTTAAACTGATTGCAGTTACATCCATGTGTATGGTTTTGCTTGCAAGAGCAGTGGCCTGCCACCCATCTGCCTATCAACAGGTTCTTCTCTTTGCAGATAACTTTCTGCTAACAGAAGAGAAGATGCAGAAGCCTGCAAAATATGTTTCTTCACATTGTTCTGTCAGTCTGAATCTAACATAAGATTAGAAAAAAGGATGGGCTTCGTGGTAGATTCTTGTTCTTGGTGTAACAGAGACCGTTATCTATGTTGAAGCTGATACAGAGAGTGATTCCATTCCTGAGATGTGCTGTTCACCTCAATCTGGTTTGACATCTAATGCACAATGATGACAATTTTACTTTATGGTAATTGTACAGGTCAGACAGGGAACACTTAAGAAGCATATTACCAGGTGTTCTATGCACAAGTTTTTTTAGGAGACCTGTTGATCTATTCTAAAAGAGTGTTTCAACACACAGTCCCATCATGTGTGAACTCAAGGGGGATCAGTGGTTTCAAAAGATAGAACTTGAATGGGGTTGGCAGTAGGGCTGCTTCCAAAGAGAGTGGTTCCAAGTAAAAGGAGAATGCTACACCTACATCTGTTACTGATGTGAGGAGACAATTCAATAGGAGGTCAGGCGTGTGGATATGGTCAATTTTGAATTGAAAGCCCAAGCTAAAGAAAAAGCACATATGCTTCAACCCATTGCCACGCTGTCACACATGGATTCCACACGTTACGCTCAGTAATCATAAAGTCAAATAATAATTCTACAGCACATTGGCCCCAGAGATAGAATGCAAATTTCAGAGGGTTTTCCATAGGTAGAGTCATTGATTGTTCAACACTGTATCTGTATTTCTTCTTGTGGTGTGGTCTGCAGGGACAAAATTTGATGAGAAATGCATGGTCCCAAAGATCATGTGTCTGGACCAGAAGGAATGTACTAATTTCGATTAGAAGGAGAAACATAAGACAAAGGATTGAAACCGGTCCTGGTGGAGTCTTTCCCAGACAGGTTATGCCATAACCAAGGGTGACTCCTGTAAATATAAAAAGAAAGGAAGCATGCTCGGTTTAGTATACAACCGACAGGGTTATTATTATCTTGTTTTCCAGTGTAAAATCCCATAGGATATTCTCTTGGCTCAGTAGGAACCTTTGGGGCAATGGTATTAGCAGATACACAAGAGGCTTTCATTTTGGGGCAGCCACCTCCAAGGCTGGGCAGCTCCCTGTATCAGTGTCACAACCTTGGCAATGTTTGGCACTGCAGCAGGTGAAAGGTGCAGCATTAGC
This sequence comes from Phalacrocorax aristotelis, assembly GCF_949628215.1. Classification (NCBI taxonomy): domain Eukaryota; kingdom Metazoa; phylum Chordata; class Aves; order Suliformes; family Phalacrocoracidae; genus Phalacrocorax; species Phalacrocorax aristotelis. Next base: position 21,437,154 of record NC_134279.1, read on the forward strand.
ATTTAACTGTCGGTAATCCACGGTGAAATGCCATTGCCCAGTTGGTTTCTTTACTGGCCACACTGGTGAATTATAAGGTGAATCAGTCCTTTTGATGATGCTTCTTTCCTCTAATTCTGTTACCATCCTGTCAGTCCCCGCAATTGCTGATAGTCAGAAACTGAAAGGGAATCATTGCTGCTGCTTGTGGTTAGTTGGTACTGTGGTTAGTGTTGGCTGTTCACCACTGTCAAGGCAAGATAGGAAAATGTGTTTCACTGATGTAGGTGGGCCTCAGTCCAACCCAGCATGACTGTTCTTCATGTTTTATGTACCTATCTCTTGACTTGCATTTAAAAAGCCTGATTTTTCAAATCCCAGACTCTTTCTGAATCAGCTCCAGAAACAATTATCTTGGAGCATCTGGCCCCTCTAATTGGATACAAAAGTAATCTTTTGGGATATGTTTCAGCCATAGAGCTGGCTGAAATTCTGCCATCAGACCTGACTTGCTAACTGTTACCACTGGAAGCACACCACAATCTTAGTATGAGCTGCAACACGACACGGAACTAAAATTGAATTTTCATAGGAATATATATGAGCCTCTGCAACATACCCCTGTTGTGCTGTATGCTCTCCAGCTTGTGCCAGAAAGGAAATCTCTGAAAGCATGAAGCACTAGGCTTGGTGCAGCTGAGCCCCAAGCAGTCGCCCCAAGAACAACTGAGAGGTCTCTCTACCTTTCCACACAGGCTACTAGATTAAAAAGAAAATTAGTCTTATAATATTATTTAATTAATAATAATAGCAATAATAATACAGAATAAATTGATACATCAGGCAGGCAAAGAAATCAAGAGGCCAATGTGACAATCTAGGGATTAATGTGTACCTTGTAGCAGCACAGCGAAATGGTCTGTTGCTTAAGTGTCACACTAAACTAGCACCTTACTCAAGTGTGACACTTATTTTCTCACTTTCTCGTCTCCTGTCACACTTAAAAACCTTTCCTGCCTCTTCAAAAGCACTATCTGATAGAACAACTATGAATAAACACATTTATTAAGAAAATCTGTCTGATAATATAGTCTACAGTGCAAAGCTCAATGTAGAGAGCATTAGATTGTCATCATTAGTTTTCAGAATAAACAACAATCAAGGTCACTTAGAAAGCTGTAACTACCAGAAAGGCAATGAACTCAGAATAACAGAAATTCATGTTAAGTATGTCAATTTCTATAGATTAACAAAAAGTGAACTAAACTGTGCGTGCAAACTGAAAAAAAAAAAAGTTCAAAAGCCTGTGAATAAGCATTTTAGTCCAGTTCATCCTCAACATTGGGAAAGACAATAAAAATTGAGTATACTCAAAAGAAAACTGCCTCCTCTTGAAGTCTAGGACACTGGCTTTTCCGCTTACCTCAACCTCTTTTATTCTTCAAATCTTCCATCTAGTGTATGCCTCAGTGCCTGGCTACCAAGTAAGAACAATACTCCTTTCTTCCCAAGGAATTCATACTTACTGAGTCCTTAAACACCAGACTCATAAGGTCATATGGATATCTAGTCATACTGCAGTCCTTTTGCTTATGATGCAGAGAGATCCCAGCAGAAGAAGCAGGTTCTTGAAAAATACACTCAGGTTTAATTTGTACTTTTGAATCAAAAAGTCAGTACCAACAAATAATTTCCCCAAGTAACTACAAATAAGCATATAAACATATAAACACAGTAAAGCATGGACCCGTTTTTGCCGTGGTGGGTCACAATAAGTTGTGCCTTGTTTTGCAAAGAGTCCCACTGATCAGATCAGGCCTATTAGTGGAATAAAATACTGCTCAGCATGATTCAGGATGGCAGAATTGGCCCAGAGGAATGTCAAAGTTGTTTAAAAGTTACCTCCTCAAACATATTTGCAATCACTTAACATATTGAATCACGCTGTTTTATGATCTGCTTTTGGTTAATCCTAGACTTAATAGTCAATTGTTGAGTCTTCAAATCATTGTTTGCAATTATGCATATTTCTGTGTCTGTCTCAGCAAATTATACTAAAGCACACTGATGTAATTAGAAAGATTAATTCCTGTGTTATGGGTATTAAAAATACACGTATCTATATGTAATACTCTGATACTCATATATGGAGGCATCAAGCATTGAAAGGTTGTTAACACCTCAAGGAATAAAAACATTTTATTTAGAGACCTTTTATATAAATTATGATTTTCTGTGGTTTTCTTCTTCATTCCTTGTTAATAGAAACATTTGCATGAAAACAGGATCCCTATTCCTTGGATCCCGTTCCTTGTTCCCTTGGATCCCTGTTCCTTGGATTTGCTGCTCCTGCAGGTGCCTCCTCTTCACCAGCATTTACTAAAATCCTCCTTTGTACATCCCACTTGGTGCTGTATATTTAACTAGGAGGTTAATCTAAAAAGATTTCCCATTCTAGCTGGGAGCAGATGAACTAGGGGAAACAGCAGTCCTATATTTGTTCCAGTGTCATCTGAGAAAAGTCAGAGAAGATAGAAAATAACAGCTATATGCTGCATTCTCTGAGTAGAGTGTTTTTTTCACAGTTCCCCATAAAACAGCAGCTACCGTCAAATAGGTTGTAGTGACAATACTTCACTTCTTGGCAGTCTGATAGTGAGAAATGAAGTGACACTACAATTGATGTTTCACTATATCAAGAAGTCAGGGTTACAAGGTTAAACTTCACATCATAATGTAACAACTCATTTTCTATTGCTCCCTATTAAATGCTTATTTGTGAAATAGAATTGCCAGAGGTTACGTGATTCAACAAGCTTATGCTGCACCTGTACACAATGTGTTTTGGTCACATAACAAGAAAGCATTCTCAATTATATTCCTGACTTGTAAATAGTGAAAATTTTCGCTCATGTAGGAAAATATACAAATCTAAGAATTTGTCCTATTTCATAATGCAGAGGCCAAATCTTACATTTTATTCATCCACAAATGCAAACTGCTACCCAGGTGTGAATGGTACTGTTCCATATCGTACATTTTATGGCTTCAGTAGGATGTAGGGTCAGGTGAGGTAAATATGACCATGGGAAAATTAACAAGGAAATGTTCGAGATTCTGACTGACTTTCAAGGTATCAAGGAGATGGCAGTTCTAGACACACATTTCTACAAGGTCAAATAGCACAAAGGTTTCAGCTGATGACTGGAGAAATCAATCATGGCAGTTCTAGACACACATTTCTACAAGGTCAAATAGCACAAAGGTTTCAGCTGATGACTGGAGAAAGCAATCTGAGGGGCAAAGATTATTGAGTGAAAAACTATTGAGATAGGTTTGTGAACTCAGCTACAAGATGTCACCAGAGTTAGCAGAAAATGGTAGACACCTCTTTGTTTTCAACACAGATGACAGCATCATATGCAATGAAGACTTTCAAAGACAAGCAAAAACTTAAGTAGTTTTTCTTACCACACACCAACACAAACTCTTCACAAACCTTTATTCTGTTGCTTTTTGGGCAATTAGAAAGCAGACAGTATACACTGTATTCTAAACTCACTATAAAATTTTTAAGATCCCCATCCCTCTTTTCTTTAACTTGAGTACAATTTCTTCTTATCTGGTGATGCACTCAATCTATTTTATCAAACAGCAGCTTGGTGAAGCACAACCCTACATAATAACTATAAATTCTTCTGACAATGCCGAATGGAGAAATGTATGATCAAAAGTTGTGAAATACCAAATGGATGATAGTCCCTATAATGTACTTGATAAAAGCTGACTCCACAGGGGATATTTTAATGAATGTAATGATGGTGTGTTCCTAGGGAAAAGCTTTAAAATGCTCAGATTACATTGAGTCTGTAAAACCTGTTCAGAAATTAAAACCAATTTTATTATTGTAAGACGATCACTGTACTTAATCTCCACATTTATAATTGTCAAGAAAATAAAAGCTTGGCAAAAGGTATTGAAAAGTAGCTACCTGTAATTGTGCAAACATATCGACCCTTTGTGATTTAGCAGTACGTGTTTCATGGCAATTTAATACAGTTTGTGTTCTGCTCCCTTAGCCCTTTTTGAAACCCTGTTTCCCTGGATGGAGTTTCTGTTCATCACCTAACCTTACTCATGGATATCTGTAGTTGCCATATCCTAGGTATTCAATCACCTCTCTCCTCAGGCATGCATTTTTGTAGATGACTGATCTTCCAAAAATATAGATTACACACACAAGTGTATTTTAGACAAAAACCTTGTCTACCTTCACATTCAAGCCATGCTAGCACAAGGGAGCCCCATGCTATCCAGAATCTTTTTGGCATAGATTTTGGTATGAATATTAATGAATTAAGACATGACTGAACCTCAGCAGAAAGCAGCTTCAAACTTTTATTCTTATATAGAGAGCAGAAATCATCATATAGAAGTCTTCCTTTCCAGCAAGGATAGGAGCTAAAATGTTTATTAAAACTGGTGACTGGGATCAGATAGGGTTGCTACCATAAATGCTTACCTTATTTCTTCTCAGTCCCCATCAGAAATAGGATATTGGGCTACAGGGAATTTTGATGTGACCTAGTATAGCCATTCAGACTATCTTGAAATTTATCCTACACATTCTCCAAAGGGTCTTCAGCAGTACCATTGTATTAATTGTAATTTGTGCAAGGTCTTCAATAAAAAAGCCAATTCTCCATGTCCTGGCACAACATTTGTTTTTCCAAAAGGCATCATTTGGGCCCACAGTTACATTTGATCAAACAAGGCAACAGTCATACCACTTACTATAAAGGGCATGATACAATACTGATTTTTTAAAATGAGTTTATTAAGGAAGTTCTTGCACTGTGCAATTCTTTGTACTCTATTACAACACCAACCATCTGCTGCAGCTACATGAATTTTATTATTTTAATTCTATGTGTAATTCTCTGGTACTCCAAGTGCTAACAAGAAGAATTAGCTGCAAAGAAAGCAAATGTTTCTAAGCCAAGCTGTAGACCTACGGCTTCTCAGTACTTTGGAAGAATAATGAACTGCTGCGGCAACATTTCCTCAGCTGTGGATAGAGGCCTGGCAGCAAGTCTTTGCCTCAGTAAATAGGAGATCGCAACCACTTCTAGAGGAGAGGTCCTTCAGGGGTTATTAAGAGATTTGTTTAGAATGATCTTAAAAGGAACCTTGAAAAATATTTGATGTTTACCAAATTATCAAAATGGAGTAAAGTGTAGCATTCAAATTCTTGTTTTTTATGCAAAGTTTTATAGTTCCACACCAGAAGAGAAGAAATCATACCACCAATTCCTCATTGGAACACCATGAATCAAAGATAATTGTTCCAGAAGGAAAATAACAAAGGAGATTTTGAAGATATACCTTTAAGGGAGGGAGAGATTTATTCACACAATTGTTCTTATTAACCAGAAGAGTAACACAGACAATGTAAATGAGTGGGTGAAAAAAATTTTGGGGAAGGGATTATACCAAAAGGAAGAGCACTGATTGATTTAAATGGTTATAAATTGAGCAGAGTCAGAAGGATCTCCAGTCAGGGAGGTACACAAAGACTGTAGAAGCCGACCAGCTGGAGAGCAACTTGGTAGGAAAGGACCTTGTGTTCCTGGTAGACACCACGTTGAATATGAGCAATCAATGTGCCCCTGCAGCAAAGACAACCAACAGCCTTCTGGGCTGCATTAGGAGGACTGTTGCCAGCAAGTCATGTGAGCTGATCCTTCCACTTTGCTCAGCACTGGTGAGACACACCTGGAGTGAGCAACTGGCTGAGCAACTGGCTGATGGGTTACATCAGGCTGGTGGCCAGTCACTAGCAGGGTTCTGCAGGGATCCATCTTGGGGCCAGTACTCCTTAATCTCTTCATAAATGTCTTGGATGCAGGACTGGAAGGAATACTAAATAAGTTTGCTAATGACAAAATTAGGAGGAGCTGTTGACACTCTTGAGGGCAGAGAGGCCCTGCAGAGAGATCTAGACAGACTGAAGAGCTGAGCAATCACCAACCATATGAAGTTTAACAAGGGCAAGTGCTGGATTTTGTACGTGGGGCACAGCAACCCTGGATGTGCATACAGACTGAGGAACGAGAGGCAGGAGAGCAGCTCTGTAGGCAGGGACCTGGAGGATCTGGTTAAAAGCAAGTTGCACATCAGCCAACAGAGTGCCCTGGCAGCCAAGAGGGTCAACCGTGTCCTGGGGTTCATCAAGCCCTGCATTGCAGCCAGTCAAGGGAGGAAACTGTCCTACTCTACTCTGTGCTGGTGCAGCCTCACCTTAAGTACTGTGTGCAGTTTTGGGCACCACAGTACACTATGGATGTTAAGGTACTAGAGAGTGTCCAGAGAAGGTCCACAAAGTTGGTGAAGGGTTTAGAGAGGAAACAACATGAGGAGTGGCTGGGGTCACTTGGTTTGTTCAGCCTGGAGAAGAGGTGACTGAGGGGAGACCTCATCACAGTCTGCAGCTTCCTCACAAGGTGAGGAGGAGGGGCAGGCGCTGATCTCTTCTCTCTGGTGATCAAAGATAGGTCCCCAGGATATGGCAGGAAGATGCTCCAGGGAAGGTTTAGGTTGGATATTAGGAAGAGGTTCTTCTCCCAGAGGGTGGTGGAGCACTGGAACAGGCTCCCCAGGGAGGTAATCATGGCATCAAGCCTGACGTTATTCAAGAAGCACTTGTACGACGCCCTCAGAGACATGGTGTGAATTTTGGTGCTGTCCTGTGCAGGGACAGGAGCTGGACTCGGTGATCCTTGTGGGTCCCTTCCAACTCAGGACATCTGATGAGTGCTGTGTCCAGTTCTGGTCTCCCCAGTACAGGAGAGACATGGACATACCAGAGACAGTCCAAAAAAGGGCCACTAAAAATGGTGAAGGGATGGAGGTATCTCTCCTATGAGGAAAGGCTGAGAGAGCTAGAGCTCTTCAGCCTGGAGATGAGAAGATTCTGGGGGGAACTAACTAATGTGTATAAATACCTGAAGGAAGGGTATAAAGAAGACAGAGCCAGGCTTTTTTCAGTGACAGGACCAGATGTTCCTCCTGAACATCAGGAAACACTTTTTCAATGTGAGGGTGACTGAGCAGTGCCACAGGTTGTCCAGGGATGTTGTGGAGTCTCCATCCTTTATGATATTCAAAAGCTGTCTGGACATACTCCCGGGCAGTTGCCTCTAGGTGACCCTGCTTGAGTAGGTGGATTAGACCAGATGATCTTGAGGCTCATTCCAACCTCAACCATTCTGTGATTCTGTCATCATGGATCTTTAAGGAAATAAAACATGCTTGATTATAAAACCTAAGCCAAAGGTGTGCCCTTTTTTTATCCTGTAACTCTTTGCCTGATAAGAAATATCCCTGCATGCCAGAGGTGTGCTAGATTCTACAGAGGTTAAAGCAACTTAATCTATCTTGGACTAGATGTGGCAGCACAAGTTCAGCAGCAGAGGATAGGTGGGGGAGTCCATAGGAGACTCATACAACTCGCATTGAATCCTAGCCTGTGGTACCTTCACTGCTGGAGTTAACCAGGTGAGCACAATGATCCATTTTCACCTTTAATGTGGATATACCATGTAAAAGGGAGCTAAATGCACCTCAACCTGGGATGGAAGTTGGTTTTCCAATATGTTTCTCCACAGATGTGCCAGAGATTGTTAATGTTATTTGATACTAAGGCTGCACTATTTTCTTGTCTTTTGTGATGTAGGGCAAAATAGGATTTTATGCTTGTTCTTCATGCTTATTATTTGTAGCTGCGGAAGAATAAGAACAGTAGTGATTACGGTAAAATTAGTGGTGACTGCAGAAAAATAAAAATGTTTGGAATGTGAAGAGGGGCACCAGAAGGTGTCCTTAAGTCTTTCCCAACTGTGTGAGAGAGAGCCTTCTCCCATTACAATTAGCATACTGATGGCAGAACAGTTGATGTGATTGCTGAAGAAACTTCAAGCCTGTAGGACATCCACCCGTACAGAATAATGGAAAATTTACTTAGCCAGCCAACACTGCTTTTATTGAAGGGAAGTATTGTTACACTGCATTGTGAGAAACAATTAAAAAAAAAATGGAACAATGGAAAAAATGCATTAATTAGAACCCAATAATTAGAACAATTTCAAGCTTAATTAAAGCTGCCTGTCACCATTGTAAATGGGCCAACAAAGCATTCAGAGATGAAACAACTAGGCAGAAGAGAAGGGGACTTAATTTTGTGTATATTTCTGGGTAGAGTTCCAATCCTTTAGACAACTAAGGCTGATTGGACATTTGCTCCTTTCCTTGTGAGTACTTTGGATGATCATCTTCTTCCTACCAGCAAGGACATAAACAACCTCTCATCTCTCCAGTTTCAGAGTCAGTGCAGCTACTGATTGCAGACTGATGCAAGGCTAGTGACTGGTGAGTCATTTCAGTTTTATACCATGACATGTAAATATTTTCTTTGATGCAGGCCCTATGGGTAAACAGTATGTGCTCTTTTGTGCATCAGAGAAATTGATTGGCAGAAAGACTTCGGATATATTAGCAGAGAAAATGTGGGTTCTCAAAAAAAATTTAATTGTTGGTAGGAACTACCCATTTATCTCCATGGATTTTGGTTTTCTGTACATAAAACAACCCTTTTTGCAGCGCAAGGTTTTAATCATTAAGGAAAATGAAGAATTTGGGAACAAGAGAACCAGGAAAACAAACTGCAGCTGCTTTCCTTGAAATCAATATGAAAGCAAAGAGAGGAAGGCACAGTGATTTTCTGCCATGTTGTTTTTATACATCTGCTTGAACAATTCAGTTTCTTTGATTTTTTTTTTTACTTATTATGCCCACTTTTATTTAAATGAAGCTGCTTATATTAAGGTTTAGCCATTGAAAACAAGCCATTTGACAAAGCTTCTGTTCACAAAATCACTATTGACGCTGGAATGCAACTAAGTAGCAGTTGCAAACTGCTGGGATGTCATCACTTCTGGGTATGCTGTTGTTATCTACTTGGGTCAAACACGCTGGTAACAAGTTGGAACCAGCAAAACTCCGTGTAACTATCAGCCTTTCTCTTGCATTGGTCTAAGCAACTATACAGCAGTTAAAACAACAAAGCATGAAAGTCTGGCCAGACATAAATAGAGAAAATTCTTCTGAAAGAAAGTATTAATTTTCCTGACATGGCTTTTAAAAGCCATTTCCCACCCCAAGTTTTATGCAGAGCTTTTTCAGTATGAACACAATGAATATTTATAATGGGAAATCTTGTACTGAAGATATTTTGCTTAAGTTACCATTTATTTTTTGTGATGATTTATTCATTAAATCACAGAGAAGAGTGTTAGACGTTTGTTGTGGTTTAACCCCAGCAGGCACCTAAGCACCACACAGCCATTCACTCACACCCCAACAGTGGAAGTAGGAAAGGGAGGGGGAATGGGGTGAGGGAGAGAACTGGAAAAAAGGTGGAACTCATGGGTTGAGATAAAGACAATTTAATAGGACAAAAAGAGAAGGGAAAATTATTGTAAAAGAATATACAAAACAAATGATGCACAATGGAATTTCTCACCACCTGCTGACCTATGCCCAAACAATTCCTGAGCAGTGTCTGTGCCCCCCCCAGCCCACTCTGCCCCAGTTTATTGTTCAGCATGATGCCATATGGTGTGGAATATCCCTTTGGTTGGTTGGGCTCAGCTGTCCTGGCTCTGTCCCCTCCCAGCTTCTTGTGCACCCCCAGCCTGCTCACTGGTGGAGCAGTATGAGAAGCTGAAAGGTCCTCAATTTAGTGTAAGCACTGATCAGCAAAAACTAAAACATCAGTGTATCAGTATTATACTCAACCTAAATCCAAAACACAATACTATACCAGCTACTAGGAAGAAAATCAAATCTCTCCCAGCTCAAACCAGGACATTATTGTCTCTGAATATTTTTAAGTGGAACTGCTCTGTCACTTCATCTGTGACATAAAACTGATTAAATGTAAGAAATAAAGGTTACTGCAGAGAAGATGACGCAACAGGAATGAGAAATAGAAATAACTAGCCTGTGTTAGATGTAGACAAAGCTCTAATAAGGGTGTTAACTAGCGGAGTTCATTTAAAGTTACAGGTGTTCAAGGAATTTTGCAGCACAAGGTATGTCTTCAATAAACAAATTGGGAAAAGTAAAAAAGTAACAGAAGAGTTAAGTGAAGCGTTCTTATATCCTATATCATTGCTTGTGGAGTTTAATAATAATTTAAGGCGTTGTCAAGGCAGCATTGTCAAAATAGAAAGAACTGAACAAAGGAAGCTAGAAAACATAATCATACATGCTGGACAAAGAGGTAAGAAAGATTTCAACCAGACAAGCAGTTCTCCTTCTTGCTGGATTTATTTTCTTCATTTTTTTGAGTATGTAATTTTTGGAGCTGCTCTGTATCTAGGACTGCAGTATATCACCTTTCCCTTTCCTTACAGTGGAGTCTAACAGGGAAAAATGTTGCCACCGCTCCTGCTCTTGGCTTCAGTTGGGGTTTTGCTGGACCAGCTTCAGTGAACTTTCTTAAAAGCGAACAGCATATGATGCTAGCAGCACAAAAATATAGTAGCAGGGAAAATAGTAAGCAACGAGATAATATATCTTGCTGTTATGCATGATGACAGATTAACAGACAGTGAAATTATTTGGATATGTCTTTGATGACAGTAATGATAAAAGTCACTGTCCCAAGAAGGTGCCTGTTGAAGCTGAGTGAGGTGCCTCTGTGCAGCTGAAGAAAAGAGCAGCTAATGCGGAGCATCTCTTCCCTGCTGTAGGAGGCACTACCTGCAGTTGTGCTGTGTCATGGCCCCAGTCAGCAACCAAGCACCACGCAGCCACTTGCTCACTTCCTCCTGGTGGAACGGGGGAGAGAATAGGAAGAGTAAAAGCGAAGTATCTCATGGTTTGAGATAAATACAGTCTAACAGGTAAAGCAAAAGCTGCACATGCAAGCAAAGCAAAACAAGGAATTCATTCACTCTTTCCCATCAGCAGGCAGGTGCTCAGCCATGTCCAGGAAAGCAGGGTTCCATCATGCATAACAGTTACTAGGAGAGACAAATGCCATCACTCCAAACATCCCTGCTTCCTTCTTCTTCCCCAGCTTTATATACTGAGCATGACATCATATGTTATGGAATATCCCTTTGGTCAGCTGGGCTCAGCTGTCCTGGCTGTGTCCCCTCCCAGCTTCTTGTGCACCCAGCAGAGCACGGGGAGCTGAAAAAGTCCTTGACCAGTGTAAGTGCTACTTATCAACAACTACAACATCTCCATGTTATCACCACTGTTTCCAGCACAAATCCAAAACACAGCCCCATACTAGCTACTACAAAGAAAATTAACTCTTTTCCAGCTGAAACCAGGACATGACTAAAAGAAAATTTACATATCTTCTCCTTTAACAAGCAGGCATTAACCACCTTTAATTCTTTGAACCATACTACAACATGGATAGGCTGGAAGAGTGGGCCAGCAAAAACCTTATGAAGTTGAACAAGGAGAATTGTAAGATCATGCACTGGGGAAAACAATCCGGGAGTGCAGCACAGACTGGGATCCACCTGGCTGGAGAGCAGCTCTGTGGAAAGGGACCTGGGGGTCCTGGTGGACAGGAAGCTCAACATGAACCAACAGTGTGCTGCTGCGGCCAAGAAGGCCAACAGGATGCTGGGTTGCATCAAGAAGGGCATTGCCAGCAGGGATAAAGAAGTCATCCCACTCTACTCAGCGCTTGTCAGGCCACACCTGGAGTACTGTGTACAGTTCTGGTCCCTGCTACACAAAAAGGATGAGGACAGGCTGGAAGGGGTCCAGAGAAGGGCCACCAAGATGATCAAAGGACTGGGAAGCTGCCATACGAGGATAGGCTGGGAGAGCTGGGTTTGTTCAGCCTTGAGAAAAGGAGGCTTAGAGGGGATCTCATCACCATGTACCAGTACTTAAAGGGCAGCTACAAAGAAGATGGAGACTCCCTTTTTACATGGCGTTCACGTGGAAAGGACAAGGGGGAATGGCCACAAGTTGCTCTTGGGGAGATTCCGATTGAACATGAGAGGGAAATTTTTCACAGTGAGGACAGTCACCTGTTGGAATAATCTCCCCAGGGAAGTGGTTGACTCGGCCACATTGGACACTTTCAAGAGTCATCTGGACAGGGTGCTGGGCCATCTTGTGTAGGCTGTGCTTTTCCCAGAACAGTTGGACTAGATGATCCCTCAGGTCCCTTCCAACCTGTGATTCTGTGATATAACTTGTTGCCTTTCCATCATGCAGTGTGTTTCTTTACCAGGTGCAAAATGCTGCATAGAGCTAAGACCAGCATTGTATGAGAAATAAAATATCCTTTAGCTGAATGTGAAAGGCACAGACAGCTTAGCCTTCCCCTGAGCTTTCCTTGGATAAGTTATGGTCAGGCATTGGAACAGGTTGCCCAGAGAGGTAGCAAAGTCACCAACCCTGGAGGTATTTAAAAGATGTGTAGACTTCAGACCATGGTTTAGAAGACATGGTAGTGTTGGGTTGAAGGTTGGTCTTGATGATCCTAGAGGTCTTCTCCAACCTTCATGATTCTATGATTCTATGAAATAGCCTGGCACATTGCAAACAGAATTGGTACAGATTGGTGCTACATAGTGAAATACTAATGGACAGTTTTGTGACATATGGCTGGTATGCCAGTGAAGTGACATATGCTGCCTTTTCTGCTGTAAGATACCATAGCCTGGGTTGCACGCATCAGCTGCACATTCAAGGTACCAGACCTTTCTCTGACTTCCCTGGGCACACTGACCAAAAATGCTGCACTATCTTCTTGCTTTTTACAACGATGGGTTGTTTACAGCCTGCACCTTTCTTCCTGTGGAGGCCAGGAGGCCATCTGTGGTTGCCTGACCCCAGGAGAGAGATGCCAACCCTTCATGCAGCAATTCCTGTATGTGTATCAAGACACACAGACACCATACTGACCAATTCATATTATCACAGCAGTGACTTTACCATCATCTGATGGCAACTAAATTTAATGCACTGAATTGGGAATCCAAATGCCTTTTAGGGGGTTGTTCTGGAATAAACATTGAGACCCATGCATGCCAGTATTTGAGAAGTTATGTGTAAGGAAGGCTGGCATCCAGACCTGCATAATCAGATACGTTGCAGTAAATGTAGAAATATATCATTCAACACAGATTACATTGTATCTGACTCATATATGTTCCTGAGACCTTCCTTTTTCTTTTTTTCATACTTTTAAATTATCCATGAACCATCAAGCTTTGACTCCGATGTTAATATTATTTTTTTGCAAGAATCTGCGTAGGTTAGATACTTACTCTGCTTAAAGCCCAAAGGCACAAGATAATACGAGTTTTCTGTAACTTATGATGGCAAGAGTCTTCATTAGCATTGCAAGATACCTTGGCACATTTTGAGGCAGTATATAGCATGGGAATTAGCCTTCATTTCTATGCAACTCCATGGGACTGTTCCTGAATTACAACAGACCTTCTGCTTCTTTTCTGAATTAAAGTAGAAGTAGACACTGGAGTTGTTTATTAGTCTAGCTTCATATGAATATAATCTTTTTTAATTTCTAACAGGATTTGAAGGAGGAAGCTACAGTTTTAAATGTAACCAAGTTCTGAACAAACTTCATGATCAAGCAGAAGAAAGATTGTGTAAATAATGCCATGGAGGAAAAACCACAAAGAGAGTGTGTTGTTCTTTTTGGCAGCAGCAGTCAGCTGGCAGAGCAACCATCAGCAGTGTCTCTTACTGACGAGGAGCTGTACTACTACAGCAGAAAACCATGGTAGTTGTAATGAAGGAAGTTGTTTAGGACACAGAAGTGAAAAGCACTCTATGATTCCTTAATAAGTGACAGTTCCCTATTGAAAGGAGCAGCAACAAGACAGCAGAGGTGCAGAAAAGCCAAGCAGTGTTTGCATAAGAGAATGAAGGAGGGAGAGGAAAAATCAGTCATAGAGATACTTCAGTAATTTTTGCCTCCCAAAGTTGTTTGTTTTTGCATAACTTTATTAACAAATCATGTACTCCACTTATCATGCCATGTCTCCATGTATCATCATGACAGCAAAATCCTTGGAATTGAAGGAATCTGTGAATCTATAGGGCACAGCTTCCATATCAGCTCCAACACAGCAAGCACCCATCTTAAGATTTGGACATGGCCATACTGTCATTGACTGTGATAAAGGAATTATAAATCATAGAACACAATCATAGAATCATGAAGGTTGGAAAAGACCTCTAGGATCATCAAGACCAACCGTCTACCCAACACTACCATGTCTCCTAAACCATGCCCTGAAGCGCCACGTCTACACGCCTTTTAAATACCCCCAGGGATGGTGACTCTGCCACCTCTCTGGGCAGCCTGTTCCAGTGCCTGACCACCCTTTCAGTACAGAAATTTTTCCCAAGATCCAATCTAACCCTCCCCTGACACAGCTTGAAGCTGTTTCCTCTCGTTCTAGCACTAGTAACTTGGGAGAAGAGACCAACAGCCACCTCACTACACCCTCCTTTCAGGTAGTTGTAGAGAGCGATAAGGTCTTCCCTCAGCCTCCTCTTCTCCAGGCTAAACAGTCCCATTTTTCCAAAATGTGGGTTCCTATGAGGAATACTTAAAAGTTTTGCATCTAAACAATTGAGCTATAAATGAGGTATAGTAGTCAAAGAGATCAGCAAGGTTTATATCTGTCCTATGAAGCTCATCATCTTCCAGTAGTGTGACAAAGTACAGCTAATACTCTACAAATCAGTTTATAAATAACCCTGTTGCTATTTTTATAAAAATATTGTTTCAAGCACCCTTCAGATTGCACTGAAATTTTCACAGAGCAGACTATTAAGTATATTCAGAAATTGTTTTACAGCCATTAAACATATATTTCATTTATGAAATAAATTTCTTGCACTTAACAACCTACCTGTGCAACCAGCTTGGAAAATGTATCACTCGCTGTCTTCACGCTGAAGTGATGTCTCTGTAGAGTAGTGTTGCCTCTGAATTTGTCTAAGAAAGTGTTTAGTGGTACAGCTTACTGCTGCCCATGGCATACCTAATGCCAATGGAGAAGGTGCAGAAAGAAAACAAGATGTTCTCCCAAGATGCACCTGAGATCTTGCTCTACTGTCATTGATAAAGGTGCTGGGAAGAGAGAAATTCTCCACATCAGCAGAACAGCAGCAGATGATACAGGCAAATGGACCACGCTTGCTGATCTTGAATGGTGCTTTCCTCCTGCAACCCCTAGCCAAGTCCATGGGAGATGCAGGCCTTCACAACCACTCCAGGTTTAGTCCTTAATGTCTGTGGTAGGGAGACGACGACTGCTTCATTCTGTGTTTTGTTACCCAGTTAGATTATTTACTTTTTTGATGCTGTCTGGTTTTCAGAAATGTTGTGTGAAACCAAACACCCAGTAGGCTAATCAAAATTGCCAGATCTGGCATGTCTGTTACATATAAGGCAGAGTTTTTGAGCTGGAATCACATCAGCATGAAACCAGCCAATATTAATCCAGGACTCAAGGACAAATTATATCTGTGGCTATTAATCAGGGGTGGTAAAAATCATTATAATTGTTTTTTTTCAAGGCAGAATATTAATGCACATTTATGTATTACCACACAGGTACGAGACACACCTGTGTGTACAATGTTAGTACTTCCTAAAGAAAATACAGTAGCTTGTAGTGTACTACCACAGTGAATATAGGCTTAATGAAATAACAGACAGTTTAAGTAGTTGCCAAAGTCAAAACAGTCTCTGAGCTCGCTTGAAGACCTTCAGATTACCAAGATCTGTCATACATCTTATCATATTTTCCTTTATTTTCTTGTTCAGATGAAAACACTCAGTTCACGTGAAAGGAAGAAGGGGTAGATATGACTAGCAACTCATAGCCATAACATGACTGCCCAGTTTTGCCAAGCTTCTGCATCCTGACAGCATTCCTTTTGTTACCCAGGACTGAGCCAGATCAACGTTTTCTAACAATATGCTCCTCTATTAGGAACTGTTGATTTAGCAATATCAAACACTTCCACAGAAATTTCTCAAGTTACTTGCTCCATTTGGCAGCAAGAACTATGAGAATGCCAAAAAGAGACAAAAGGTTCCCTCATTTGAACCTTACAGAGATGATATGTCAGAGTGAAATATCTTACAAATGTTGTGCAGGGAGTAGGCAAAATGTCTTTCTAATGTTATCTATAATTTCTTCCTGATACATTTTCCATTTCTTATTCTTATTAGAATATATGCTAAATATCTATTCTGAGTAAATTACAAAACTCCACATGACATTGTGGTTTGAGGAAAAAAAGACGTTTTAGAGGTATCTTGGGCAAAGATAAATTTGGCACTTCAGGCCAAAGTCTGAAGCACAAGCATTTTTATTCATATTATTTTCTAAATTTTTTTAGATTGTGTCTCTGAAGAACAGCCTCAGTTTATAAGGACATGTTTGTAGGCAGATTTCAGTATGGAAAAGGATCTGGATTTTAATCTTTTTAATGACTGAATTCAATGGTGGAACTGGGGTCAGGATAGTGATGTTCAGAACAGGAGAGAAATTATTTCAAAGGCAGGATGAAACCCTGTTTTCTTTGAAGTCAATAGTTATCTCAATGAGGCAGAATTTAGTAAAAAATGTGAACTCAGAAAACATGAGGCTCAGATTGCCTTTGCTTCCATATCATGGATGGAGTGATGCACTTCACTTGTAAGAGAGAAGCAAAAATATACTTTATTGATAAAAACAGTGAGTTCAATGGTAAATGTGACAGTGGTTTAACAAGATTTGATGGCAAGGTACACTGGATTATTTACTTTATTGAGGGCAGGGTCAGACAAAACTGTCAGGGAGACCCTCTCCTTGAGTAATGAGGTTCAAAAAGGACTTCCCTTGCTTTCTAAACTTCTCAGAGAGGAGTCTAGGTGCAGCTGGATCCAATCCTAGTCCCAGACTTGGTCAATGGTTTATGTCTAAAGGATTATATATGCTCAAACAGCCCTTTGTATCACTTAGCCAATATTTCAAAGTTTAGCATGCTGTTAGTCACTTAATGAGGATCTGTTGTGCCAAGGAATCTCCCAACCTCAAGGAGTAACCTTGAGAAGTGTCTCTACAGGGGAGAAGACTGGCTTGGCTGAATAGGGAGCTTTGGCTGGAACTCAAGAAAAAAAGGAGAGCTTACCACCTTTGGAAGAAGGGGCAGGTGACTCAGGAGGACTACAAGGATGTTGTGAGGTTATGCAGGGAAAAGATTAGGAAGGCAAAGGCCCAGCTGGAACTTAAACTGGCCGCCACCGTTAAAGATAACAAAAAATGCTTTTATAAATACATCAGTGACAAAAGGAGGGCAAGGGAGACTCTCCCTCCTGTATTGGATGCAGCAGGTAACCTTGCCAGGAAAGATGAGGAGAAGACTGAGGTACTTAATGCTTTCTTTGCATCAGTCTTTAATAGTCAGACTGGTCATCCTCAGGGTTGCCAGGCCCCTGTGCTGGGAGATGGAGATAATATGCAGAATGAAGTCCTAGTTGTTGAAGAGGTGGCAGTCACCGACCTGCTCCCTCACCTGGATGTTCACAAGTCCATGGGGCTGGATGGGATCCACCCAAGGATACTGAGGGAGCTGGCAGAGGAGCTCGCCGAGCCACTCTGCATCATTTATCAGCAGTCCTGGTCAACCAGGGAGGTCCCAGATGACTGGAAACTAGCGAATGTGACGCCCCTCTACAAGAAGGTTTGGAAGGAGGATCCGGAGAACTACAGGCCCATCAGCCTGACCTGGATGCTGGGAAAGGTCATGGAGCAGATATTCTTAAATGTCATTACGTGGCACATGCGGGACAACCAGGGGATCGGGCTCAGCCAGCATGGGTTTATGAAAGGGAGGTCCTGCCTCACTAACCTGGTCTCCTTCTATGATAAGGTGACCTGCTTAGTGGATGAGGGGAAGGCTGTGGACATTGTCTGCCTGGACTTTAGTAAGGCCTTTGACACTGTCTCCCACAGCATTCTCCTGGAGAAGCTGGATGCTCACATCTTGGACAAGCTCACTTTGCGCTGGGTTAAAAACTGGCTGGACAGCCGAGCCCAGAGAGTGGTGGTGAATGGAGTCAAACCCAGATGGCAGCCAGTAACGAGTGGTGTTCCCCAGGGCTCAGTGTTGGGGCAGGTCCTGTTCAATGTCTTCATTGATGATCTGGATGAGGGGATTGAGTGTACCCTCAGTAAGTTTGCAGATGACACCAAGCTGGGTGGAAGTGTCGATCTGCTGGAGGGCAGGAAGGCCCTACAGAGGGACCTGGACAGGCTGGATCAATGGGCCGGAGCCAACGGTATGAGATTCAACAAGGCTAAGTGCTGGGTCCTGCACTTGGGTCACAACAACCCCATGAAATGCTACAGGCTTGGGGAGGAGAGGCTGGAGAGCTGCCTGGCGGAGAAAGACCTGGGGCTGTTGGTTGACAGCCACCTGAACATGAGCCAGCACTTTGCCCAGTCGGCCAAGAAGGCCAATGGCATCCGGGCTTCTATCAGGAACAGTGTGGCCAGCAGGAGCAGGGAGGTGATCATGCCCCTGTACTTGGCACTGGTGAGGCCGTACCTCGAGTACTGTGTTCAGTTTTGAGCCCCTCACTACAAGAAGGACATCGAGGTGCTGGAGCATGTCCAAAGAAGGGCAACAAAGTTGCGAAGGGTCTAGAGAACAAGTATTATGAGGAGCAGCTGAGGGAACTGGGGTTGTTTAGCCTGGAGAAGAGGAGTCTGAGGGGAGACCTTATTGCTCTCTACAACTACCTGAAAGGAGGTTGTAGCGAGGTGGGGGCTGGACTCTTCTCCCTAATAACAAGCGGTAGGATGAGAGGAAACAGCCTCAAGTTGCACCAGGGGAAGTCTAGATTGGATATTAAGAAAAACTTCTTCACGGAAAGGGTTGTCAAACATTGGAACAGGCTGCCCAGGGAAGTGGTTGAGTCTCCATCCCTGGAGGTATTTAAAAGAAGGGTAGACGTGGTGCTTGAGGATATGGTTTAGTGGTTGCCTTGGCAGTAGTACGTTAGTGGTTGGACTCGGTGATCTTAAGGGTCTTTTCCAACCTTAATGATTCTATGATTCTATGATTCTATGATTCTATGATTCTACTCAAGGCTGGCGTGCACCCCGTTGCCATGCAGGAGAGCTCAAAGGGCTCTTGGATTGCTCAGTATTTATGGGATTAAGATGATTGACTCATAGTCATATTTACATACTGACCACAGATTTTTAGATTCTTCACCGTGGTTAAGAGGGTGCATTGCACAATAGCCCTTGGCCGTTGTGTTGTTATCTGTCTCCTGAATCCACTTTGAGGGGTATGCAGCCATCATGACCAGATGCATCCATTAACACCACAGTTTGTCACCTGAGCAGGGTTAGGGAGATAAAGGACAGGGTGGGAGGCAAGTGGGGGAAGCACACTGTCACATACCAAAACCTGAAAACAGCCAAGACATGTAGCAAGGTCTCCAGCAAGAACTAAGCTCCCAGTTAGGCATGCATTCCCTGAAGGGTTGAGCCATATGTCCCCATGGTGATTCCACCAACCACAAGGAGACAGTAGCACAGTCCCTGCTACATGGTGAGCTGACTCCTATACTCATTATTCCTACTAATATGGGGACATTATTCTTTCCAGTTTCCGTGAAGGGCAATGAAAATGGCTTTTCTCCATGTTCATTCATGCAGGGTTTGACACGAATCTAGCTCATTGTACTTTATTACTCTTCAGCTCTTTCATTTATAACAGCAATAATAAGCTGAGATAATGCAATTGCAGCTGCTTAAAACTGCTTAGTGCTTCTGCACTATGCCTTCTCACACCATAGATGCACCTCATCTCCTGATAAAAATCTTTACTGCATTGATAAGCTGTTCCCGTTTTTGTCAGCTTGCCACCTGTGAATGGAGGACAGAGGAAGCTCACAGTAACAAGAAGCCTGTCAATACTCTCAGAGGACCACTCAGAGGCCATATCAGAGTGTCAAAGCGCATAGGTTGTCATGTCAGTTGCCCTGTTCCTGTCTCTGCCTGTTGTGAGCTCCCCAGATGACTCACTCTTGATATACAGCAAGATACTTACAACAGTGAAATAAGAATTCCACCTAATAAGGTGCTTTCAGTTTACTTTTAAGTTAGTTCCCTGAGTCCTGAGAAAGGGAACTGTTGGTCCTGTGCTTCAGTAAATGATCCAGGATTGTTTTGTCCTGATTATGCAACTTTCTAATTACAGCACACCTAAAAGTGGTCCTGTAACACAAGACCACGTCCACAGTTTCAAGAAAAGAGGCCCAGTGGGGGTACATGGATGCAGTTGGCACTGGGGACCCAACAACATGCTGTAGGCATTTCATTAAGTCTTACTTCAGAGACTGGATCTAGTCCAGTCCTTCTGATGAAGCTCGCCCCTAAATATGTGGTTCAAAGCTAATCCATGGAAAGCTATCCCACAAGAATCTACTTTCTGGACTGCAGGTCCTTTTGCAGGCCACACTCTTGCAAATATCATGCTGTCCAGTTAACTTAGACAGATGATGGCAGCACATTGCAGCTGCTGCCCCCATTGCCTATACAGGGCCACCCATTCAACAGTAAGCATTATTTGACCTTACGATCATGTTATAAGCCAAAAAAGCAGGGACATTTTTGGGACATGGGACAACCAGCTGTGGGCACAAAATATATAGAATTGTAGAATCATAGAGTGGTTTGGGTTGGAAGGGACCTTTAAAGGTCATCTAGTCTGCTGCTGAGATGCCCTTCCTCATACAGTCCTCAGCCCAGAGCAGCTACAGTTACATGAAGAGCAAAGGCTTCATAAACCTGCCTGCCCTTGTGAACCATGGAGGCAGGTGAAGGGCAGGAAAGTCTTATGCAGCCCTTGACTTCACAGTCCCTAAAACACAAGAGATGGAATGTGTGAAGATCACTATACTGTGGTCTTCCTTCTTTCTTGCTACTGTGAGCTCCACAGCTTTCAAGTGAATAGTGCTCCCCAGAAGAGAGAATGAAGATGAAGCTCCTCCTCTGCACAGAAATTCTTCATGTTATGTACATCTGCTTTAACATCCACTTAGATAGCACAGCCCTTTTCTATTCTGCACTGAGCATACTCAAAACTTTCAGTACTTCAACACTGATCCATCTTACCTTTTTCCTAGCAGAAGCTCAGGTGTCCTGAAGGACACCCGTTCCCTTCTAGAAACTTTAGGAAAAGCTCTTTCTGTTTCTTCTGTATGTTTGTTCCATAAACCCATGGGGATCCCTATGATACTTTGACTGTCATGGTTTTAAATCTGTTTCTTATTTCACAAAACCACGACAATGGCCAGTAATCTCATCCAAGGTAATGATTGTCAATAATATGCCAAAAATATGTAATAAAGTAGAATTATTTCAAGCCATAGCAAAGCTTTATTATGATGATGATGATAATTTGTGATCCTCATTACAGAATAATTGCTTTTCACTATGAGCAGAACAAGAGTAATCTTTTCTTCATGTCACTGGAAAAGTAAACCCACTTGATTTGATTTCCCCTTGGTGCTCTGTTGCTTCATTTGGTACTCAGCCTTGCAAACCTACTATAATACCCAAAAGCAGAACTGGACCCATACATTATGTAATAATCAGAATACTTGTATGACCTGCTATTCCTGTGATAAGCAAACCAATAACCTGGAGCACAGCATTCCCACTAGAATACAATAAAATCTAGTTAACTAAACAATTAGAGCATATCAGCTTTAGTTAGTTATTAGAAGTGAAGAGTTTCCTAATAAAAAATGACCAGAATAAATAAGAGGTTGAGTGAAGTCAGTGAACAATAGTCATCTTGTAGTCTGCCTGAAAAAGTATCTGAAAATGGAGGTATTTGTTTTAATTTTTCAGAGCAGCATGTATAGAAAATATGTAGTTAAGTGAAACAAGAAAAATTTATTATTTTATTAAATACCTTTTTCCACCAGATAATTTCAAGTAATTTTCTCTCTTCTTTGAAAAGAAGGCAGATATGGCAGATTTTTATAATACTGAATATGGAAGTGTCATGGTTTAGCCCCATTTAGCAACTAAGCACCACACAGCCACTCGCTCACTCCCCACCCTAGCAGGATGGGGGAGAGAGTCAGAAGAGCAAAAGTAGAAAAACTCATGGGTTGAGATAAGAACAGTTTAATAATTAAAATAAAACAGTAATAGTAATAATAACAACAATAATAATATAATGAAAAAGAAAATAGTGGGGGAGGCTGGGATAAACAAGCAACAAGTGACACAACAGCTCATCGGCCAACACTACCAGCCCCCAAAACAACAATCACTGCTTCCCCAAGCCGAGTTCCCCCAGTTAATATACCATCATATGATACAGAATATCCCCTCAGCCA
This sequence comes from Phalacrocorax aristotelis, assembly GCF_949628215.1. Lineage (NCBI taxonomy): Eukaryota > Metazoa > Chordata > Aves > Suliformes > Phalacrocoracidae > Phalacrocorax > Phalacrocorax aristotelis. The sequence goes on from NC_134279.1 coordinate 21,459,640, forward strand.
GCCCTAATCAGATATCCCAGTTGCACCCCTTCCCTTCCCTTCCCTTCCCTTCCCTTCCCTTCCCTTCCCTTCCCTTCCCTTCCCTTCCCTTCCCTTCCCTTCCCTTCCCTTCCCTTCCCTTCCCTTCCCTTCCCTTCCCTTCCCTTCCCTTCCCTTCCCCTTCCCTTCCCCTTCCCTTCCCTTCCCCTTCCCTTCCCTTCCCTTCCCTTCCCCTTCCCTTCCCTTCCCTTCCCTTCCCCTTCCCTTCCCTTCCCTTCCCTTCCCTTCCCTTCCCTTCCCCTCCCCTCCCCTCCCCTCCCCTCCCCTCCCCACCTCCCTGGCCCCCTGACAGAGCACAGGAGCCAGAAAAGTCCCTGACCAACACAAGCACCGCCTGGCAACACTTAGCACCTAATTAGCAATTACTTAGCTACAACTAAAACATCAGTGTGCCATCAACACCATTCCCACACTAAATCCAAAACACACCACACCAGGTACAGTGAAGAAAACTAATTCCATCCCAGCTAAAACCATGACAGGAATTTTAACAAACATGGCGAAAAAAAGGATTTTCCCAAATGAGAAACATTTTCCAGGTTATGAAATTTTTTGCATCCTCAAGATGAAATGGAAGAACTACATATTTTTTCATAAACAATTAAGTTGCAATTTAACAATTTCAAAATATTTAGTTTTAAAACACTTCATTTTGGTTTTGACCTTTATTTTTTGAAACAAAAGTGACTAAGTATCAGAGGAGGAAGATCAGTAGAAACGTAAAGAAAGATTTCTGTTTTCATTCTGAAAATGTCAAAGAGGATGTTTAATCAGTCTCCAAAAGCTTTCCAATCTTCCTAAAAATGAGAACCCTTTCAAAATCCTGACCCATTTACATTCAACACATTATCATTTTTCAATAAAAAAAGCTTATTATTTAAAGAAATTCCCAGTCAGTGGTAGAAAATGAAGCAGGCTATAAAAATAATAAATCAGTTGACTATGAGATCTTAATTTAAGTATTAGTATAATATAAAGCAATGGATTGGTTAAAGTCAGCTGCTTGTTAGTAAAGGTTTGTTTTACAAGTCAATTAATTTTATTTTCTTTTATCATATTTTACAAATATTATACATACAATAACTAAGGGAGCCAGAAGTGAACTCCTGGCTCTGAAGAAATGAGCGTTTCAGCCAGGTGATACAGGTTGATAACTTCATTCCAAGCCTGTGCACCTGTGTCTTTTCAACCACACGGTAATAGCGCTTATGCCAATGACACTAATGTATCTGTATGGTCAGAGTGCTCATCAGATTAGCTCTGAGCATGCCAGAGGAGTCAAAGCCTCTGAATTCTTCCCCATGGGGCTGAAGGTTTTGTGGCTTGGCATATCTGGGTCAGATTGAAAGTTCTCAGTGGTAGCCAAGACAGGCTAGCTGAGAGGTAAGGGTGATGAATCATTCCCACTGAGGCCATTACAGACAAAAAAAAAAAAAGCCCACAACATTTTTTAAGCTAATTCCTGAGCTGGAAAATGGCTTGTGCAAGTAAGTACACTGAGAGTCAAATGGATTGCTGACACGTGGAGGAATCACTTCACCTGCAGCTGGACATCTATAAGTTAGAACCTAATGTAATGCATCTTTCCAAGCTGCCTCTGCAGCCCCTGGCCCCTCCACAGTGTGCTCTTTCATCCTAACACAGACCAAGAAGGGCAAAGGATTCACTTCTGAAAGTGCATCTTTCTCTTTGGTGATAATGGAATAAGCCTAACTAGCTGCTCAGCTGTTAGCAGCTGGAGGTCAGTGAAAAAAGACCTATCAATGTGGTCCAACATCTTGCCTGAAAGAGGAGATCTTGCTTCAGTAAGGCCATGTGGCCATAGAGCTGCCTTGAAAGAAAGACTTTGCCTTAAAGAAAAACAACTAAACAAACAAAAAAAGAAACAAAGAAAAACATGACAAAGGCAACTGGTTTTGTTGGTTCTACCCCTGTTCTGTTGTGCTTGTTAACTCCCAGTCAGTGGACCACAGGCATGTGTGTTATCCCAAAAAGCAGGTTCATTTGCGTGGTGCACAAAACACCAAACTACACGCAGAGTGGAGGTATTTCATTCAAATCATTTTTGCACAAAGATTGGTCCTGGGTGGTAGCCCACACAGCTAGCATCCCGCTCCGAGAAACTACAAGGCATTTATACAGTTAAATGTGTCAGTCACAGCTAATATTCACACACCTCAACTAATAATTGGTTAATTTCTTTCTCCCTTCGATGTAAAGGTACAGCTCACTTTTAATTTACCACACATGCTCAGGGAGTAAGGGACTTCCTAGAGGGGGGGAGGTTCCTGGCCTATGGGCCTGATGTTTTAGGATTACAATGAGGATAGCTCCCCTACTGGGCACTTTGTGTTAGTTCTTATCAACATCCCAGTTAGTTGTTCTCCTTGACTATACACTTTATCACCCCATCGTCAGTGTCTTCTGAGGGGGGATGTTTGCTTTGATCAGTCTCTCAGCTCACCTCAAGGATATAGTCCTAAAAGAAGTGCTTCCCTACCTCTCAGTTCCCTTCTCTGGCCGCCAAATTCTGTTTTGCCAAGCTCACATGGTTCCTTGTTATGGCTCAGTGGAAAATTCCAAAAATTCCATTTTCTTCGGGATATCACGTGGAATCAGCTATCTCACCCGTGATACTCACCTAGCCTACACGACCTCAGTGAGGTAAGGAAGGTGTAGGTGTTTTGACCCCTTTGGTAACACATGTCTCAGTGACTGCCTGCAGAGAGCTGAGAAGACACATCAGGTTGCTGCTTGTGTCATGATCACAAAGAAATTCTCTCTGGCTTGCTTGAGAACAAAGACATCAAAGATCTCCACAGTTTGGCCTGCTAGGCTAAATTGCATTAAGAGGTGCAACAAGCACACAGCCCAAAGGAGGAATCTTCACCACCAGAAACAAATAGGCAACAAAAGAATAGGTAACAGGGGTGCAGTGAACAACACATCAAAGAAGGTATGTTTCCCATTATAAACATGCTTTAGATGAGAAAACAAGAGTTCCTCCTGGTTCAGGCATTCATGACAGCACTGAACCCACAGAGGATCTATTCTCAAGACTTAAGGAAACCCTGGGGCTGGCTATGTAATAAACACCATGAGCAGTGTTTTCCACATTGCCCTTCCATTTTCATCTACTACCAGGAAGCAGACACAAAAATTTATACAGACTTTTCTGTAAATAAAGAAAACAAACCCAATTTGAAAATCATAGGTTTAGAGTCTCTTCTACTGAAATTGTCACTGATGCTTTTTCAGGTCACTTTGTTTTATTTGGATCCTTTAAAATACATCCTTTTGTCTTGATCTATAAAATATCAAAAAGAGATAATTTATTAAAAAGCATGACAGTAGAGATTAAAAAATAAGAGGCATTTGTGTGGTAGAATTTGGATATAAAACATAGCATGCACACATTTTACTGTAAAATTATTTCGAGCTTGTCCCAGTGGAAAGTTAATATTTCCATTACAATGTAGGTCTTTTCAAGTACAATTCACCAGAGACTAAAATAACTTTTTTAGTTCGTAAAGAGAGTAATAAAAGCAAACAACCCAACACTGTATAAGCCCTAGGGACTATACATATACAACTGGTCTTTAAAGCAAACAAAAAAAAAGAAGGGGTAATGTAACACTAGAAAACGACATTTTCAGACTTCAGGTCACTTTTCCTATAGTTCCCCACTGAATGTTAACTTCAGTGCTGCAAAACAGCTCCTCCCTTGATGGCAACGAACAAACTGCATTCCAGATGAATACAAAAATAATTCAGAATAAGGCCCAGCTCTCACCGCCTCAGTCTCCCAAAATAAAAAGCAAGAAAAATCCTAACACAGAGACCCTCCTATTTTAGTGATGGGGGAAAACAAAAAAACATAATAAAACACAACACTGTCAAGATATTAATTCAGACGATTTGTGCATAAAAAAAGCATAAATCCTTTGCAAAGTGATGGCATTCCAGAATGTCTTAAATCATTCTGGCACACAAAATAAACCACATCGTCTTGTATAATATGAGGAAAGATTGCCATTCACTGTGCTGACATTTGAGAAGATAAATATTTTGCCTGCATCTGTTCTCATCTTTTTCTAGGATGACAGCAACAGCCTTCTAGTTTCTGCCCTGGACTGGGCTAGAGGTGTATCTGGAGAATAAAAGGTAGGATTTTCTTTAGGTGAAGACTGGAATAAGATACCTGATGGCTTTTGCACGCTGTTGAGAACTTGCCTCTTGACTTTACTTCCACCATGCACAGATATTTACAGGGCTGATAGCTCCCAGCCTCGTTCAAATCAAGTCTGAAATGATCAGGACAGCCCCTGAGTGGGGGGGATCTTAACTCCACGATGTTTGGACCAAATCTATGGACAGTGGTTTTGTTGCAAAAATCTTCAAATTTGATTATAGTAGAAATAGAACATTAGAATATTGTGTGTTTTGAAACTTGTAACCATAGAAGCCTCACTAGGTAGCTACTGCTTTGCATTGAGAAACTAATAGAAACTGGGTGAAACAATGAAGAATCAAATATGGGAATTTTGTCTGAATCTTCTAACTCTAGGAACTGTATTTGTTAGTTATTGCATTTGTTAAGTCTTGTGAAACCAAGGAAACTTGCTATAGAAACCTGTTATGCACCAGTGATGCTTCTAGGAAATCCCCTTACCCTTCCCATCTGATATGAATAATAAGAATTTTAATTAATAGACATTAATAGAGGTGACCAATTATTATTTGGGGCTATGAATATTGATGAAGTGATCTAATCAAAGAAACCAATCAATGTAAAGTTTAAATTTAATAAAGAACATAGTATGCATTTTTATGTTAAACAATTTATGCAATAGTGACTTGACAGAAAAAGTGTATAAAAATTGGTGAATTCTTCTGCAAAGGTGAACACACGTTTGGTGGAACTATCCCCCCATGTCCCCAGCGCTGGAATAGAGAAGTGCCTGCTCACCTTCTCTGTGTAGATGAGTTTTTCCTCCTACAGATTTTTAACAGTTTGATAAGGTGAGCAACAGTCTAAGCCAGCTCTGAAACCTAGGGCTGAGGATCACATCATAGATTCCTCAAATACTGATGCTGTATCTGGTATAAACTAGTTGAATAATATCTTGTCTGTCCCACTATGCACAAATCCCAGTCTTCCATCAAAATATTCCTCATCTGATGAAGACAACATTGGCCCGTAAGAGTCACTGTAAAATGTTACTGTCAGTCTCCATCGTTTGGCTACACAAATTCAGTTGTGTATCATTACTATTTCCCAATCCATTACAACAAAGCTGTTATAGCAAGGGCAAAACCAACGAATACTGCTTATCAATATGTTGATAAAAGCACAAAACACGATGCAAAATGATTGAGGAAGAAAGTATCCATTTTTGATGTGAATGCTTATATACAGCCCTGTTTCCCTGCATTAGTATGCTAGCCGGCCAAAGCCTATCATTCTTACATGTGGTCTGAGTTCATGTGCTGGGCTGACAGTTATATGGTAATAAATGGTGCATATAGACTTGATAATGGGATAAAGAGTGCATTTCGTGTCCACCTGCTCATCAGCCACATTCATGAAAAAATAACAATGTAGACATGTCTTATGGGGATTGACCCCAAAGTCCCTCCTTGTCTTCCCCACTCTGCCCCACTCCCCCAAATTCCCAAGGATGTTTGAATGAGACAGGTTTTGCTTCTTCAGGCAAGACTCTGCTCCACTACTCTCATCTGAGCACAAAAGCTTTAAAGAAAACAGTAAATACCCTGGAAATCTTTTATTAGCATGACAGCAGCACACATTCTGGTCTTGATCTGTGTTTCTTTGTGCTGGCTGCTGTGTGCGCTGCAAGACTATAGTCTAGATGCAGACAAATGTGATGGAAGATGCAGCCAACAGAGCAGAGGAGAACAACAACAACATCAAGGGGAACACAGGATTACATGTGCAAAAAGTTTTTATGTTCTGTGCCTCATTATAGTAAGAAAATTTAAAATAAATAAACACAGTTTATTAACTAGTTCACACAGACTACATGCCCAGCCATCAGCAATTTATTGTCAACATCATTTCAGTGGTGTACAATAAAATGGGCTTGAAAGAGCTTGCCAGACAGCTGGGTTTTATAATAGTGTTTGAAACACATGGGGAGGGATCAAAAAAGTACCAGTGTGATGGGGGAGGAAGCAAATTAATATGCAACTGGGAGAAAGAAGAGCAAAGGGAGAAAAGAAAAATGGCAGAGACAAAGTGCATTGGAAAAGTTATTTTCAATTGAAAAATTGCAGCTATTAAAATTCAGAAACTATGAATTTTGAGATCATATCTAACTTCAGGCAATACTTTGGAGCAGCTTCTTTGTTACAATTCATATTACCCTGGATTAATTTTCAGAGGTTACTAGAAACAGCTGATACTCTAATGAAATTGACAGAGATTCAAAACAAACCCAAGGGTTTTGAGAACACAAGGACACTTTAAGTCCCTTGAAAATTAAATTGTGCTGCTAATTTAAATCATCCAAGAGACAACAAAATTTCATGAGAGTTCTATTTTTCAAAACCCATCCACATCACTGTGATCTCAGAGAGGGCACCAGCTACTAATGTGTAATAACGTCTGGAACAACACATATGTTCTGTACTGTTGTATTCAACTACAATGCTAAAATCTCCCTTTCCTCTGCACATCCTGTGCCCGTGGTGAATGCTTCTAGAAGAAAAAAAGAGAGAGAGAATGAGTGAATGAGAGTAAACTAATTAATCAGTGAATCTATAGACTAGTAGGAAGGGCAGTTGCTTTCCAGAAAGGAGATCCTGCGTTCTTGTGTTCCCTCAGGTAACTTTTGAGCAGCCTGAATGGATCCTTACTGAATGATACACACAAGTAAGAGAACTTGGCTGTTTTGGCATGCAAGTCTCTATATGGTTCTTCCTCTAAGTTTGTTCCATAGTTTCTGCATCGAAGTCTCCCACTGATTTGTTACAACACAAGCAGAAATCCTTTAAGGGTAAGATATTCCAATTTGCACAAAACTGTTGAAATTAAAAAGAACAGATTTTTTTTTTTAAAAGTTCTGAAAGAAAATCTGAATTATTGAAGTGACCTATTGAGGTTCTTTATATCTGCTTCGGAATCTGCATTACTTAAAAATAAGTAAATACACAATTAGCAAATTAAGAAATAAAATTCCTAGCAGTTATAAAGCACTTCATTTTTTGAAGGCACTCTAGACACATTAAATACATTGCCTAATTAATTCCTCCAGAAGCCAGTCTAGCAAACTTCACTGCATTCTGTGCACTGAGAAACTGTTGCTTGATTTAAGGTTTATGTTTATTACTCTTCAGTTTTTCTGCTTCTGACCAAACAAAACCAGTTCTTTAATGCTTTTAATTTTGCATAGCTTTTTGGTTACATAGTATATACTCAAATGCCATTGAGGTTAGCCCCCTTAAAGTCAGTAAAACTAGCAAGATAGTTTACTGCTAGGTTTTCTGCAGACTATTAACACTAAGCCTCCCTGTTGTGCAGTTAAACAGTGTTTACAGTGGTTCACCCTTCAGGATAACCTCTCACTGGATTAGTGCTATTCAAGAAATGAAAAGGCCGTGTTATTTTCTGTCTTTTCTGTCTTTTAAAATACTTAGCACACATCCATTATAGTCCATCTACTAGACTTACTCAAAACCTCCGCAGCTGGGGCTTGCAGCAATGGCCAAACTGAAGTTTTTAAAAAAATAAAAAGGCAAATTTGGAGTTTTTCAACATGCAATTGTACAGGATGTTAGCTAGTCTCATCCAGAACCCCTTTCCCTCAAAATGTTGGATCTGATGATCTTTCAAGGTCTCGTCCAACCTGGGCTGTTCTATGATTCTGTGAAACCTGATGGACATTTAAGCTGTTTAAAAGAAACAAGGATTTAATGAACAAAAATTCAGGGTGAGATTAAGGCACTTTTACTACAGAGTCTTCGGTGTTTTGAATACAAAACTAAAAGCTGATATGAAGCACAGCAGACTGCTTCTGGCTCCACCATTAATAATGTTTCTCCTGTAAGGTTTTTAGATCCTGAATAGATATATGAATAAGAAAATATAAATACACCTTCTCCAAAGTATTTTCTTCCCAGGAAGGTAGTATCTGACAGAAGTATGTACTGAGCATCATAGGGACTTCTTATGCATCATCTGATGGGGCACTAAGAATGGGGAAAATATAAGGGTCAACTGCAGTTTGCAGGTGCTGAGTATTTGTAGGGTGAAAGGCTCTATTTTTTTGAAGTTCAACTTTCCTTTTGAAAAAAATATACCATGGAACAAGGTTATGAGATAAAAATGAGAATTCGAATACTCCTTTATTTTTATTTAAAAAGCACGTGGGTGTAATTAAGAGAAGCAGTGCTGCATTTTGACTTTAGTGTCTTCTTAATTCTTTCCACAGGATGTACTCAAAAAACCAAGAGTTGGCCATACTAAGTCTACATTATCTAACCCCTAACAGTGCAGACTGTGCTTTTCAGAACGGTAGCTTACTTCACGAGATGCCTTCTTTTGGACCAGGAACCTTTCCAAAAAAGATAACACAAACCTGGTCTGGGTTTTATATAGACAACACACTGCTGATTGCTCTGTGGTTTTGTAGAGTCCTTCACATCTCTCTATATAAACCCATGAGATCCCTCCTGGCAGACCTAAGAGATTCCCAGAGGTGTTGAAGGCTGACAGCATGTAAGTTAGCCACTATGTGGTCCGGCCACTGTGTTAAGCTGACTTTTAAAAGACTCAAGGACATTCAGGGCAGATATAGCTAAGGACAACATATGATATCCATTCCTGTATGTGGCACCATTACAGCCAAAGAAGCATTTACGCATGACCTGTGGGATAGTTAAGCCAACTATGGGCTCCCTGAGCAGGTATGAATTTCACTTTGATCAAGTATCTTATTTCTGGCATTTCATTAGCAAGCACTTCTTTTTTATTTTTTTTTAATCAGAAATTCTGGAGCTTTATCCCAGTGTTTGTTAAAGGTAGTGTAAGCACTTTAAGGTACATTTATTACAATGGAAGTGCTTGCATTTCATTAACAATATATAAAATGCAGAAAATTATATAAAGATCAACATGTTTTACTATCTAAACTATAGTTACATCATGAGAAAGACAACAAAATAGCAATAGAAAAGTTAATCTGATAAGAAATGAGGACTTTTGGGTTGAAAATGCTTTATCCCAAAGCACTCAGACTCTGACATTGACTCTAGAGCAGTAAAACTGGTATGAAAAATTAATCAAAATTGAGTACCAAAGGATAAAATAAGAATAAAATTAATTTCAGTGGACAAACCTCTAAGTAATTTATAGTGGAAATTAAGGGGGAGATGTCTTTCATAAAAAACTAAGATTAATTTCAAACTGGAAATTGCAAACTTCCTAACTGAAGTTCTTAAACCTTAAGTTCTTAGAGACTTGACTTCGCAAATTTGGAACAGTTCTGAAGCGGACGCTCAGAATCAAAGTAAAACCTGTTTTCCAGGTAAAATCATTATTAACCAAGTATACACAACAGTTTCTCTGCCTACTCACTCTTGTTTGAACAGCCATGTTATATCTCTGCAAAACAGTACAATAAACACCAGGTAATGCTTTATGCTAATTACCAGTATGAGAGGACAGCCATGCATCAGATTAGACCCTCTGTTGGAGACAATGTTTTATTTTTGGTATGATCATTTACCCATCAAAAGACTCAGAGATAACACAACCCCAGACTGAAAGATGCTGGAAATCAAAAGATGAGACTCGTCCATTCTGGATATTGCACACAGGTGATTTGGGAGAGCAAGGAATTTCTCCTCATGGACGTATGAGGGCCATTTAATACCGTCTTACTTTGTGGGACTCCTTCCTCCCACAAGACTTACTGGTAAGATATATCTTTGTATTTTAATCCTTAACTCGTGGTGGAGATCACTGTGCAGAACATGACAGACTTACTTGACTTGTTTGAACAGTTTGTTCAATATGCCTGAGACAACCTATGTGCCGGATACGGCTCCCTGTCACCTCCCCTTGATATAATTACTCTGTACACTTCTAGCACAAGAATGCATCAGAGCCAAATACAACCCAGCTAGCAATGGGGCAGGCTTTCCTACTAATTTGCTAGAGTTTTTGTCTTCTTTTGTCATTATTCTGTAGCCATGATTTTTCTCATTTTTTGGTTTAAATTTTTGTTCTTATGTCTTTCCTATTAATATGTTACTTCTAGCCTCTGGAAAATCCTTACAGGGCAAGCTCAGACAACAATGAGCATTTCTGAATTTTTTTCTTTCAAACCATCTCCTTATTCCCTCCCATCTCTTGCTGCCTTCAGGCCTTGCAAGACAAGCAGCTGCTAGCTTATTAAAATTTGAGGTACTGCAGCTATTGATTTCCAGTAGACCTCAAAGACTTGACAAAGAAATATACCTTAACAGTATAATAATTTTGCTTTCTCAAACAAGCTCTTCCTTTTAATCATAGCAACCCCATCACTTAATGAACAATTCATACACCATAAAGTCTTTAATAAAGACTGGGATATAAACTACATTATCTACTACTACCTTTCACTTGGAATCTCTCCACAGACAGAACATCTTTCATACCCATACTCCATAAAAATCTTGGTTATAAACTTGCTGAAGTCCTGTGGGGGGAAAAAAACACACAAGAAACGACAGAGAAAGAGATTGCCCCAGACCTCACTCTGCTGTTCAAAGGCAGAAGCCACTACTTCTTACAGCGTTTGCTTCACTCCTGTTTCTACTGTGACACCAGTGTTAAGGAAGTCACAGCAAGATTCACACATCTGAGAGCTTACATGAGAAAGTAGACATGGGAAGATGGAGTACAGCTGAGCCTTATAGTATTACTGTAGATGCAAGGCTTCTGGTGCACAGAAAGGTCTTTCTTAAAAAGAATTAAGTAATTTATTCTCCTACAAAAAATAAAAATGCAGCTTGTGGTGAATGCTTGACTCTGGGCTTTGCTTCCTAAGCAAGCTCTATTGCAAGTCACCTTCCATGCTGGTAAGAGGATGAAGCATGCTACCCAGACACAAGAGTTTCAGCAGGTTTTCACAAACAACTGTTAAAATTCCATAGGGTTTAACACCTCAATCATGCATGAATTATGGAAAAAACTGGGCAAACTTTTCAAATATAGTTGAAAGAGTTTTGAAATGTTATGTATCTGTGACCTGTCAGTCTTCACAGAACTATTATCAGTAGAGTTGGAAGGGACCTCAGAAGGTCAGCTAGCCCACCACTGTGTCCACAGGAAAGATCAGCTATATCTATGCATTTATGGCAGGTGTCTGCTTGACCTGGTATGACCTCCATCAGACCTGCACTGATGGCAATCTCTAGCTTCTCCTGCAGACTATTCCTGTGCTTAGCCCCTTTTAGGTAAGAGGTCTCCCCACAGTACTCCCCACAGTAAAAGAGATGCTGCCAGACTAGCCAATGCTTTGGGTACTTCCCTGGGGCCTTACCAACATTTTCTGATGTATCACTCCACCTAAGGTGAATAATGATTTTACCACATCTGTCTTCCCTCATTGATGTACATCTTCAGGAAAAATACCAAAACAAAACACAACCCAGAAAAGTTCTATTGCTTCTGTAAGCTTGGTAATATACAAAATTGATATTTCAGAGGCCACAGAAGACCTATGGGACTTTATCCAAACATATCAGCAAGGGAAAGAATAGCACAAATGACACAACTCCAAAAGCATGCAGAAATTGCCTTGCACCCTGCCTGTTAAATGGTGCCGATGTTTCCAAGATAACATTCAGAAAAACCAAATAGTGATATGGTGCATAGGGCTAGTTCAAAGCTTCCTAATAAACCATATGTTTCCATTCTTTTTAAAAACAAGTATTTTTATTAACTGGGGAGAGTGGTTTAGAAAACAAAACAAATAAAAGGTTTTAGTTTAGAAAATTTGTTTAAAAGTTCTTTTCTAGAAAAGATTTTTGACTTTTCCATTTTATAAGGCATCCCAACCTTTGGGTTTAAACTTCTGACTTCTTAAAGGAAGTTGTCTGGTGCAGATCATCTCTTTCAATACATGAATCTTATTTTCATTTCTCCCATGCAAGCTCCAGCAGTTAGCAAAAAGCCTTACTGTTAACAAAACATCTTTGTTTCAGTCCTACAATGAATTACTTTGGGATCCCAACTCCTACCCTAGATAGTTAAAGGTAAGTCCCATTTCCCAAGTTATATCCTATCTCTTAGACAGTGTGGTTTTCTGTCCAAAGGTACTCGAGCAAAGGCTGTTGTTACATACTGTTGGTATATTCATGCATAATTTCTCAGCTCAGCTGAGATTTAAACCCATATATGGGTCTATTTCTATGGTATATGCCAAGTCAACTCAAAGGTAACCAATAATGGATCCCAGTCTACTTTTATGTATGGAATGTGGTGCTCCAGGAGCTGTTCTGTGTGTGCATTAGTCAGCCCTGCCACAGGGTATGTGATCTACAAGGAAGAGACAGAACAGGCACCTGGGAGCAGAAGGCTGTTCAACTCAGAATTTAATTTGCATTAGTTTGCATATTAGTGTGCTAAGCAACCCCACTGCTCACTCAGAACCAGGCAGCAAAGCTGTACTTATACAGCCTTTCCTAACTCAGTTCACCACAAGTGATCCAAGGCGGCCAGAAAATTACTTCCTGTAAATCTGGATCATTTTGACAGAAGCAGCATAGGCAATGACAACACTTGCATTTGTGCTCAATTATCGAGGATAAGGGGCATCACAAACACTGGTGAAAGGGTGGCAATGAGCAACTGAGGCAGGTTGTCAGGGCTGGTGGTTATCCAGAGGTTACAGCCAGAATACAGTTCTTGTTATCTTACCTTGACTCCAATGAGTGATCACAGCTAAATTAAATTTCTTTGGACAGTAGGAAGCAATAGAAAAGAATAGCCATAATGGGTCAAGCCAAACAGCCTTCTTGCTCCATATTAAATTTCTGATAACAGCTAATAGGGAAGAGTATAAGAACTATGCAAGTATATGGCAATATTTTCCCAGAAAACCCTTCCTGTCTTCAAAGATTTGTAATTAAATGACTTCCCGACATGGAAATGTTGTCTTGACACTAAAGAGCCCTTGATGCATTTTTCCCCCGCAAAAATAATGAGCTGCTTTTAGAAACTGTGTAAAATTTTAGCATTCTCAATATCCAATGGCAACTGTCCAAAACTTAACTAGATGGTGGGTGAAGAAGTACCACTTTCTGTTTGTTCTCACCATCCCCTCCTCTCCAAGTTTAAGTTGATGTAACCATGTTCTCATGATAGAAGTAGCAATGCACAGTCACTTTGTATTCACCTGGCAGCCTGATTTTAGAGACTCCAGTCAAGTCTCTCAGTCATCTTATGCATCTGGCAGACTACTGTGACTCTTCTAGACTTTTGATCTCTTTTTAATGTATTTTTTTCCAGTTCTACCATATAATTTGTGGGAAAGGAGAAGGGGAAAGAACTACACATCATACTTACAATGTAAATTGATCATTTATAAAGGCATAATGATGTCTTCCATTTTTCTGCTCTATTTCTTTCCTAATAATTCCCAACATAAGTTTAATTTTCTTTAATTTCTTCATTGCCACTGAACTTAGTTATATTGACAGAAGTGTTTCCTCAACATCCTCCCTTCTCACAGCACAAATTTTTTTAAAATCATACCTGTCTGGGATGTAAAGGAATATTTTTGCTAAGTTACCTTGTTCATGTTAATCCAAATTAACACTAAAGAATTTTTCCATTTAGATGTTTCCAGAAAGGAGTGGGAGTGTATTTCAAGGGCCGTATATGTGGGACGGAACTTGTTCTGAGCCATAAACCATGGTGTTAGCCTCTCTAATTCATGTTCAGCTCAAAACTCTTATAAATTCAGACCAAAGAGACAATAAAATTGATGTTGAGATGCACCCAGAAGTTGTTTTACTTCAATTAATACCATTGTATAGATTAATTTATCAGGGTAAGCTTAACTAATAGGGATGAAGTGTGATTGGACAAAAATGCATCTACACTTTGGGGTGTACTGGCCTAATCAACTTAGGTTTTAAATCAGTATTTATTAAATTATTACACTTTTACTGTGTGGCTAATATCTAGCACAGGTAGCTGCTTCCAATTAGTTAAGTCATAACAGCATGTTCAATAGTACAGAGATAAGTGTTATGTGCAGATTACACATATTTTTAAATTAGCAAGAGACCTAATTTCAGGAGCAGCCTTCTGTTTTTACTGTACTCAAAAAAGGATAAACATAGAAGGCAGAAAGCAATATATGCAGATGCTGTTACATAGTATAGTTCATGGATTCAACAACTGTGATATGGGGAATGCACGTTGACAACAGATTTACTCACTTCTTAAACAAGAAAAGTAATTCAGAAAGTGTCACCTACCATTACAATGCCCACCACATTTGCTAAGCAGTCAAGACTAATTGCAACAAAAGGACAAAGAAAGCAGCCTCAAGGCTGCAAATCATTATTTTAATATGCTGAGGGTTGATTTGTCAAAAAAATGTACCTTGCCCTTCACTTTCTATTGCAAATATATAGATCATACTTTTAAGAGTCCTGTCTCCTTGGATATACATAAGTGTGCACAGCATAAACTTAAATAATATTTCTGCTATTTATATTATAAATATCTATATATATATTATATATTATATATATTATATATACTTATATAGCCAAAAATCTATTTAGAGATGTATATGCAGAGGGTAATATGAAAAAACAGTTGCGTGAAATGAAGGATCCCAATGCAATTCATGTTATCAAGCCCCACAGAGCCTTGTGGTAACTGGTTATGTGTGCACACTTGCTTCCCAGAAGAAGCAAGGACATGAGGTTTAGCCTTGGGTGCCATATCTTGTATTTGGTATGGGCTAGGAACACATACACAGCTAGTTATCGGGATCATCCAAATCACAGATTCACAGACTCACAGATTCACAGAATCACAGAATCCCAGGTTGGAAGGGATGTCAGGGATCATCTACTCCAACCTTTCTAGGAAGAGCACAGTCTAGACAAGATGGCCCAGCACCCTGTCCAGACAACTCTTAAAGGTGTCCAACGTGGCACCACGTTGGAAGGTCAAACACTTCCCTGGGGAGATTATTCCAACAACTGACAGTTCTCACTATGGAACATTTCCCTCTGGTGTCCAATCGGACTCTCCCCAAGAGCAACTTGTGGCCATTCCCCCTTGTCCTTTCCACGTGAACTCCATGTAAAAAGGGAGTCTCCATCTTCTTTGTAGCTGCCCTTTAAGTACTGGTACATGGTGATGAGATCCTCTCTAAGCCTCCTTTTCTCAAGTCTGAACAAACCCAGCTCTCCCAGCCTATCCTTGTATGGCAGCTTCCCAGTCCTTTGATCATCTTGGTGGCCCTTCTCTGGACCCCTTCCAGCCTGTCCTCATCCTTTTTGTGTAGCAGGGACCAGAACTGTACACAGTACTCCAGGTGTGGCCTAACAAGTGCTGAGTAGAGTGGGATGACTTCTTTATCCCTGCTGGCAATGCCCTTTTTGATGCAACCCAGCATCCTGTTGGCCTTCTTGGCCGCAGCAGCACACTGTTGGTTCATGCTGAGCTTCCTGTCCACCAGGACCCCCAGGTCCCTTTCCACAGAGCTGCTCTCCAGCCAGGTGAATCCCAGTCTGTGCTGCACTCCCAGATTATGTTTTCCCCAGTGCATTATCTTACACTTCTGTTTGTTGAACTTCCTAAGGTTCTTGCTGGCCCACTCTTCCAGCCTATCCAGATCTTCCTGTAGAGCAGCTTTCCCTTCTGGAGTGTCTACTTCCCCACTCAACTTGGTGTCATCCGCAAAATTCATCAGGCTACACTTGATGCCGGTATCCAGATCACTTATAAAGATGTTGAATAACATTGGGCCCAATATCGATCCCTGGGGGACTCCACTTGTGACAGATTGCCACTTGGAGAAGGAGCTATTTACCACCCCCCTTTGGGTGCAGCCTGTCAGCCAGTTCCCCACCCACTGCACAGACCACTTTTCTAGGCCATAACACATCAATTTCTCCAGGAGGAGGCTGTGGGGGACTGTATCAAAGGCCTTGGAGAAGTCCAGGTAGACAATGTCCACTGCTCATCCCATGTCAACCAGGCAAGTCACTTTGTCATAGAAGGCCACCAGCTTTGTCAAACACAATCTGCCTTTAGTGAAGCCATGTTGGCTTTTCCCAATCACGTGCTTTGTTTGACTTGTGATGGCCCCCAGGAGGATTCGTTCCATAACTTCTTCAGGGACTGAAGTAAGACTGAGGGGCCTATAATGACCCAGGACAACTTTTTAAGTCACACTGGTAAAACTTTATCTGAACCCAAGGGCTACAAGGTTAACTACAAAAAACTACAAATGATAAATAATCCTTCTGATTAGCCCAGGAAATTTTATATTCCTGATGATGATGAATAGTAGACAAAATGAAGACCACTGTGAGCCACTACCCCGTAGAAGGAAGAGGCTGCATCATACATGGATAAATATGTAGAAAGCCTCATGTGTCTGTGCAAGATCCTACAAAAGAATAAAGATATTTGTTCCTTTTCTCTGTGGGTTATTGTGGGTAATAGCAGCCTAGAGAGTTGGGTCTGATGGCTGTTGTTTTCTTTGGAAAGGCACAGCATCAGAAAAAGGATGATAATAACCACGCTTCACATTGACAGCTGCCTGGATAAAGGATGGACACAGACAAGAGACAGGGCAGTGAATCACCTTTCAGACAACAGAAGAAAATCCATGCAGAGGTTTTCTCATAAATATTCCTTTGCAAAAGTATCCTCCCATGGCTTCTAACATAACACAGAA
The DNA here is from genome assembly GCF_949628215.1 of Phalacrocorax aristotelis. Classification (NCBI taxonomy): domain Eukaryota; kingdom Metazoa; phylum Chordata; class Aves; order Suliformes; family Phalacrocoracidae; genus Phalacrocorax; species Phalacrocorax aristotelis. The sequence goes on from NC_134279.1 coordinate 21,476,622, forward strand.
TGGTAGATCTGAGACCCCCTTGCTGTCCTTGAGGCAGACTGAATATGGCTTTACACTTGTATCTTGGCCAGAATAAACAGCGTCTGACCCTGGGAGGCAGCAGGAAGGAACAACAGACAGTAAAGGTGGGATTCATCTCACCTAATATCTGAATGTTAGAGCTCTATTTATGCCAGTTACCTTCTTCCCTGCTACAGCCATTGGGAAGGGAGAAACGCTTTTCCCCAAGTCTGGGACATTTCTCTTCAGTAGTGGAAAAATGACCCAGCGCAGTACAAAGTTTCCTCCATGGACAGTACATAAAGTCTCAATAACCACCCTAGGTTAAAGGGTTAAGTTTTAGAGGTTTACATTTAGATGAGATGACTTCTGGAGGGGTCTTGTTTTTTTCAGTGGAAATGTTCCTTTAGGTAAAATGACACAATATCTTTTTAGAGTGTTTGCTTAACTCTGTCCTCGGGTTTTTCCTAAAACATATGTGCCACCCACAAATATAGCAGAAGATGGGTCCTGGTTTTCAAATGCACTTTCAGGGGTCTAGCAAAATGACCCCGGCCTTATTGTATCCAGGTTTGACAAGACTGAAAGCATTATAGTGTAATGAAGTACACGCAGATACTATTTAGTTGGCAGAATTTGAATTTAAATGGAAGTTTTAAAATGAAAACATGTAAGAACCTTACAAATGTAATATTCAGTGTACTTTATTCTGGCAATCTGAAACTACATTTCCTAATGTTTCATTGTCTTTCCTGGGCCAACAGGTTCATGGCAAATGCCTGCAAAAATTAGGCTTATTTCAAGACTGAAAACCTTACTAAACTTTATGCTGTAAGGATTTTTTTTTTCAGCTTTTTGAACCATTGCAATTAGTATGAAAAATATTCAACTAATGACATAAGGGGCAAAAATCCCATTACTGGGGCCCACTTACTCTGTTGCTAATGAAGACTTGGGTCTATGGAATCCACAGGAAGGTATACTTTGATTTAAAATGGATAGATAAATGTATCTTCTTGCAGCAGTGATAAAATGAAGAAAAACAGTTTGCAGACATGCATATTCATACTTACGAAGACAATAAATAGCAGCTGGTAAGTAGTCATGTGGATACCACATTTCAAAGAATTGTTAAGTTTCTCAAAACAAAAACTAAAACTCAAATCAAACCAAACACAAATCCAACTTACTAAAGAGTACAGTTTAAAGTATAATGTTCAACCTATACTGCAAAGAATCACAAAAGTGCGGTTTGGATTAGGCCTGAAGGAGAATATACAAAGGAGCAGAATCCTGAACACAGAGATGGAAAACCTAAGAAAGGTGTAAGCTGCCATATGGTGCAAGAAAAAGCAGGAATATAGGCCTCCTAAGGGGCCAGGGCTTCATTTTTTTTTTCTAGTGTATGCTGGCTTGAATTGGAAACAGGAATGAAAGTGGTGTGAAATCAATGTAAGATAAATACTTTGCCCAGTGATTGAGAAGAAGAGTGCCATGGAGAAGAAAGTTGTATTCCTATTAGACAGGAATGTATGCATGTGTGTATGCGTCACTAATACCACTTTTACTTACACTGTGCAAATAGCTTTCTTCATCAGAAGCCCAGCCTTATGTCTGGCTAGCATATAGGTAGAGCAGTGGGAAACTGGAGGAAAAGGAAACTCTATGAGGTTAAACTCCCAAGAAAAATCAAATCAGAATGAGTTTTGTAAGCCCTGAAAACCAGATGAAGTAGATGGAAAATACTGCAGGGTTCCCTCGGCTCTACACTAACCAGACAAGTCAGGCAGAAAACGTGTTAAAAACCACAGCCAGAAAACAATCAGAAAGGCACATGAAGCCATATAAACTCTCCAGTCCATGGTTAGGGCTGGGAGATTACTGGATAAACTAGAGATGTGACTTTCATGCAATTATACTTACCCTCTTTCAGTCAGTCCTTTATCTCATAAAATATTCTGTCAAAATTCAAGCTGCCTGCCCAACAGTTCTGTCAACTGAGATCAGTCAATCAATACCCTGAACTGTGCATTCTGTCAAATTGCATTATTTTACTGGGCATCAGATCAGGTTATGTGGTGCTGTCTTCCTTTGGCAAACAAATTAATGTTGAGGATAACACCGCTTCATGTTATTTTTAGGATTTACAGATTTTTAAAAAAATAATCTAACAACAAACACCAAGCTGCTTTTAAATTGCAGTGTTAAGGGGATGACAAAGCTTGTAAGTGAATAGTGATATATATATGAAAGACAAAAGGATTGTTTTTGAATTATCACCATCTACTAAGTGATGATTAAATTAATTTTATTTTATCCATTTTACTTTACGTTACATAAGCCAGAACATAAATGGGAAAAGGCCATAGGAATACTTTAGCTTGGAGGAGAGCATGTTCATTTAAACATTCCTCAGATGACACTCCATTGGTCATCACAGACATAAGAGGTGTCATATTCTTCAATGGAGAGTCATGGCCTACCAAGGGAAAAGGATTACATTCATGCATTGCAAGGGCTAGAAGGAACAACTGGGATTGTGTATTCTGTCCCCTGTTGTGACCCAGGAACTCCAAACCAGTTTTGCTCTAACTCAAAGCATTACTAGGGAAAAACAGCACAAATTCCAGACACACCATTCTAGTGATGAATTATTCTCATTGCTGATGAATGCATTGGTTCCAGGACAAATTTAGGTTTTAACACCTTAGTCCACCAGACTGTCTGTAACCATTATTTTGATAAATGCCGAGTTCTTGACTTTGCCCACTCTCCAGTTGGCTTTCCAAAGCTCACACCTCCTCTGACAATCATCTCATTTTGATCAGTACGTTTCTTGTGGGTAATAATAGGAGTCTAGTGGCATTTCCAGCTTGGACCCTTCCCATGACAAATTGTCCTGACAATGACAGAATGAAAAAGCTCTGGTGAATGATCTCCCAGTATCACACAAGCAAGACGTCTGTGCAAGAATAAACCAGTTCTAACCCCTGGCCTTGCTTCTCTCTTGAAATGAGTGAAAATTACCTGCATCAGGCCATAAGAAAGGGGCCACAAGAGAAGAACAACACAGATGCAGAGGTAGACTCTGCCAAAAGAGTTCAGGGTGCAGAGCAGATGGCCTGCCATCTCCTAATTTCGTATGTAGTACAGGAAGACATGAACATACAAGAGGAGATATTTATGGGATATCTTCTTTGTTGGAAAAGCTTATTTTTATTCTCTGTAGCTTAACATTCATTGTTTTTTATATCCAGGCCATACTGAGGCAGTTACAGCCAAATCACAAGCCAGGTTAAGTCCCCAGGGCCACATCTTACTAAGGTGAGGCACTGGTAATATTAAGGAAGTCATCTTCTAAGCTGGATAGTGTCCATTACATATCTTAGAGAAGTTTGCAGCTTTGGTGCACCCATCTTTAAATGGGCTTGGTTCTGCCCCACCAAACCAACCACAGTTTCATGTATACAGAGCTCTGACTCGCACTACTCAGCAGAGGCATCAGCAACCTGCTCAGTGATGCTGCAGCAGCAGGGTCTAGATCAAAGGCTTAGGTATTAAAATTAGTAAGAAGACTAATGCTTACTACAGCTACTGTTACAGGGCTTTGCTTGAGATTATTTTCTAGAAAAATGAAGTTATTTTCTAGATTTCCCAGTCTTGCTGTCAGCCAGCAGAATTACCATCCTATTGCTATGTTTTAATTTAATTGTTGGCTTACTATGAATTCATAATATGCAAGGAGAAAGTGTCTTATAGTTAACAAACAGGACCATTATTTATTTTTATTTTAATCTAAGTGAGGAATTTAAAACACAGGTGGCCTGATAACAGAATAATTCTCTTTTCTGAGTTGCCTTCCTTGTGTAAAGATGTTTTAATTAATCTTATTAAATTTAAAAAAAGAAAAAAAAAGAAAAAAGGACCTACAGTTCAACTAGATGTGATAAAGGTGAGTCAGAAATTTGTGCATATGCAGGCATGAGCCTATGTGTGTGAGAAAGGACACCACACAGTAAAAACTAAACATTCAACCTCAACTCTGTTGATACTCTAAGGTGCTTCCCTATGCCATGACAGGTACATGTTCATAAGCTTCACACTGAGTATTTCACCCATTTTGATAGCTCATTCTTATTCTGAAATGTTTTCTTTGACAAGTCTTGGATCCCTCCAAGAAATTAGAGTGATTTAAGTCAAAAGAAATACTAGTGTTTTTCTTCCCTTCAGATGGAAAGATGCAAATGCAAAAGAACTTTAAAGGTCTTTGCCCAAATGATCTTTTTTTCCCGCACCTGTTCTAAAAGAATCAGTCATGTGTCTGCAAATCCCACTTCCATTAACCTTTCAACTACTGCTGACATTCTAGTACAGTAAGTCTCTCTCACCATATGTCAAGAACCAGCTGACATATCCTTTAAAAGTCTCTCTTGCTGTATATCTTGACGCTTTTGGTTAGTTTGTAGGTCAGATGACTGGGAATATTAAATTGAAGCTTAATTTACAGTTTCAAAATTAATTCCTAGACTGAAATGATTGCTTTCCATCTTACTAACCCTGTTCACTTCTCAATGCTTAAAGGTTAGAGAGTAGAGGTAATTTCTGTAAAAGCAATAATAATGTAAAACTGATGCAAAATCCAGAAAGTTGCCTGCATTATGAACAGCACTGGAAGATTTATCTTTATCAGAGCATTGCATTTCTTAAAGCTATGGTTAAATTCTTGCTTTAACCTGGCAGAAGTCCACTCTGCTACTGAAAAGCATTGATGCCTTCCCCTCCTCACCACAGCTGCTAAGCCCCGTCCCTTGGCTTTACACCAGGACTAATGGGAACTGATACAGCTGGAAACTATCCATCACCTGTATTGGCACAGGGAACTGCTGGGAATGAGCAGCCTGGGACAAGAGGCAGGTGGAGCTGCTGCTTTCAGTGGCATGGGGGTATACATGTCTAGTTAAAGCATAGTGCAACCGGACTCCCTGTTCTCTATGTGCTTAACAATAGCATCCACATATAGAAGCTGTCCATGTTCGCTGAGCTCACTTCCATGAGAAAACCCTTAGTGAATGAATGGCAAAGCTGGGGGTGAGATTTTCAAAGCTCTCATTAACCTAAGAGTGTAGGGTTTGTAAAGGTCATAGGAATGTGTGTCTCAAAGTCCCTTAAGGACCGGACTTGTAGGAGTTGGGAGTCTCTGTGCTTTTGAAAATCATTCAATGGTCCTAAATGAATCTTTAAATTCTTAAGTACCATTAAAAACATCACTCAGAGACATTTTTCAAGTGTCTTGCCTCACATTCGTTGTTAAGCTTGAACACTAAATGCAGCTTTCGCAGCAAATATAGGAAAGTGAAAGAGGAGCACATCTGGGGCCTATCTCAAGTGAACCCTTCTCATGATGATGAGCAGGACTGGTGGTTTGTGAAAATAAAACAAAGCATGACTTGCTGTCAAAATGGCTGGTACATTGCTTTGTTTTTACGTATTTTCTACATCCATTCAAGGGACTAGTAATCCCTTGGCATGGGAAAATTGAGAATTAAATTAATATTGTTAATAAAATTATAAGATGGTGCATTTTTGTATTTATTTTGGCATATACATGTTATTTAGAAAGTACATTATTTAACGTATTTAATTTGGAAGCAATGTTTTTTGAATTGATGTAACACTGCAGGGTACTGAGGTTAATTTCTGTGTGCCTTGCAAAGCTTTACTTTGAGTGAAGAACTTTAGCTTTCCTATCTACAGAGTAGGAATGTAACCTGGTGGTCTTACTTGAAGTCATTTTTGTCAGTTAAATATCAGCATTTTTTATATTCTGCTGTTGACTTACACTTACAGGTGAGATGCTGATCTCCCATCACTGATAGACATAATTCCATTTTGCACGTCTCTGTAAATATGATCAAAATCTAATCCAATGTACCTGATGTAAAAATGTTCCTCTGCATTGCTATAAACATCCTGTCTACCATCACAGCAAAGAATAAAAAAACCCATAAAAACTTTTAGTAGATATCAAGAGAAAACAAATTAAAGTGAACCTCATCAGAAAACTTACAGAAGAGTTTGAAGGCAGCAACTTATGATGGTAAAAAATGCAAAATATAAAAAGGGAAAAACTATAATAACAGCAAGTTAGACAGAACTTGAAGGAATGCTAATCTTGTTTTCTTCCTTCAATGTGAAAAATAAAAGAACAATTTATACAAGAAACTATTGTACAAGCCATGTTACGACTGATCATTCTGCTATGAGTCAGACATCCCAGATATTTATAAACCTTTTCAGAACTTTAGTTTTTCTATCACAAAAGTAAAAATAATTCCAGTGTCTGTTAGTAGAAAACAAAAGTGTTACGTACTGAAAGAGAGCTGCAGAAGACAGAAAAAGCCAATTATTTAAGAACACGCTACTGTGCTTTTCAGTATCATGCTACTCATATGACCGAGAGCAGAAGACAGATAGTAGGACTTAATATGAAGTAAGACCAATTAGAACAGAAGTATTATTGTTTTTATTTCCCACATATTAATACTTAAACTCTTTAGCACTATGATTATTACCAAGTCTTAGCAGGATCTATTTCTCTTTTAGACATAATTTAGTACAGCAATTACATAGGAGTGCCGGTTAGTCTTCTGTAATACTATTTTGGGAGTAGTTAAAATTTAGGAAGTTACAAACACACAGCTTCCTTCCCTTTGCCACGTATGACACTGCAGTACCCTGTTTTCATTGATTTTAAACTATTTTACACCTGAAGAGGTTCTCTTTTTCTTCATTTTACTTAATACATGAGCTTCTGTTGCAGAAAAGCAACGCTAATCCCACTGAAGCAACAGGTATTAAACCCTTTACAGCAATAAGTTATGAATAAGAAATGATTATTTTCTGATATCTATCTGATACAGGTTGAGTGTGTGTATTACGGATAGATTGTATTTCCAGTCTTTATTACTTAGTATGACTTTTATGGTTGCCCAGGCTCTATGTTGTACTATAATCCAAAGAATCTAAGTGAGAAAGCAGATAATGCACAGGTTTTCTTAACAAATCCACTTAAACTCAACAACACATTATGTAGATTAAAGCAGGCTGTCATCATGGTGCACCCAGCTGGTGTGCCAACATGTTGATCAGTCCTGCAAGTCCTTCATTTAGGAAGCGTTTTGGCACCTGTGACAAAAAATTTACCTTAGTATCAAAATGTTTAAATTGAGCAGAAGTGCCTCATCCAGCCGAACAATTATGCATGCAAGTGTGTGAGCTGAGGTCAGCTATTTACCTGCCAGGTATCTCGTAATCGGTATTCCTCTGGCACTTCCACTTAGATGATGTTACAGGTATACTAGGAGCACCAGGCATTTTCTGTGTTATAGCACCATTTTCTTCTCAGATGCAGGAATTCAAAGCATTCAAAAGTCATGTGCCTGGCCCAGGACTGGAGAAACGTATATGTGTATATACACTTTTAAACAAATCACAAATTTTTGTGTTATGTGTTTCACTATCTCTTCAGAGACCTGCAGAAGCAGCTTCATAGCTGTTAATTCCACTTTCTGCAGTGCTTGTTCTGGCATTAAAATAACAAGAGTTGATATTACCTTTGGTGATTCTTCCTGGCACACTGGATAGCTGTTACCTACACTGACTTCATTCTGCACAGAAGTAAAATGAGTTCAGTGTTCCTCCTTTACCAGGGTTGTCACTTCAACTTCGTAGCAGAAAGCTTTAGTCAGGATTCATCTGCCTAATGGGAAATGCCTGTTCATATGTCTACATCTGAAATAGCTCTCTATCTCTGAAATAGCTCTCTACACCTTTCTTTTACAGAGAGACATAGGTACTTCCAGGGTGACATGCATCCTATCTCAAAATAGATGTAGGGATCAATAATTGTTCTCTCTACTAGCTACAAAAGCAGTTAATACAAATACCTGTGATTTAGGTGTTGGTAGATGATAAATCCTATCCTTTAAGCTACAGCCCTGAATAATGTGAGATACTAGTTTTTATCCACAGCTCAGATAGAAAACCACAACAACCTACAGGCAGAAAGTGTTACCAAATTTCTTCAAGGGGAGAATGAGGGTGACGCGATGGTGGAAGAAGCAGCAAAGCACTCAAGTGTCTTTAAAGAAAGTAATCCACTGCTCTCTGTTTTGGTCACCAATATCAATTGGCTGTTTGTATGAAAAGCACGATGAAGTGTTGCAGAAGCTAGCACCACTGGTTTAAAAAAAGAAAATTAGAGAAAATTTTCAGTGCAGTGTTCTCTTCTGCATATGCTGAATTTAGCAGGGGTGACTTGAAGGAAGACAGTGGACTACTTTCCTAGATCTTTTTGAAGCAGCTGGCCCGTGCAGGATCTCAGATTCTAGGATTGTAGACTGCTACTGGAGGACTAACAGCTCTGGCTCTCTCTACTCCAGTAACTCATCTTGACCATTAATAGACAGGTAATGATCATCTTTCAAAGTGATAGATAATGGATGTGAACCTCAGGATCACTGTGGTATATGGCTGACTGAAGTATATATATAAGTGTATGGAGTATATATATGTAGATGGCTCAGCAAAGAATGGAGCTGGCCTCTTGTCAGGGGGACCTAGTGACAGGACAAGAAACAAACTGAACCACAGGAAATTCCATCTAAACAACAACAACAAAAAAAACATTCAAAATCCTGTGGATATGGTCCTGAGCAACCTACTCTAGCTGACTGTGCCTGAGTGGGGTGTTGGACTAGAGATGATTTCCAGATGTCCCTTCCAAGCTCCACTATTCTGTGATCAGTAATATTGTCCAAGAAAAACTGAAGACATATTCTAAATGGCCTATAACTGAAGGAAAGCCAAGGCCCATTTGTTATTTTGGGACCTTTTAAGGATTATTTCAATTGTTGTCATGTTTTTCTTTTAAAATCAGGCTAAAGCACCCAGTATGAATGCATACATGAATATCCATATGGATATGAATAAACCACCCATGAATGAAACTACATGATAATTTATAGAAACATTCACAGCTAGCGATCAGTCACCTCACAGTGAAATAGAATGATTGCTAGCACACCACCTGCTTTACCTTCACCATGTGTATGCAATCAAACTTGTTCTGGAAATAGAAGCAACCTCAGACTCTCTGTGGCCCAAGGCTCTGCCCAGAGGAAGTTAGTAAGAAGCAGCAAACACTGCAAATTCACTGAACTCTTTGCATGGTAGCTTCCTGGACAGAAACGCCATAAATGAAGACAAATCTGCTTCAGAATTTTACATGGGTACCCTCAAAGTTATGATCTGTAAGCTTCTGTTTTATTTTCAGTTAAATGGAAGGCAAAATATTGATTCCTCTTTCCTCAGGAATTAATATTTGCTCTGTTCAAGGTACTGAATCTATTTAGTGAGTTCAAAATGCTGTCACGGTTGAGGAATCATGGCTGAGGAAAGGAGACAAACCATTAATGACATGAATATAAAAGTAATCTAATGGATTCATTCTAATCTACATACACGCATAAAAACAGATTATAACATACCACTTCTCATTCTGAAGCATGTGTTTTGGTTTATAGCACCTCATTAATTTTAATTGTAAGCCTAGGAAATAATCTTTTTTTCTCCCTGCTAGTATACCGAATTCTAAGTGTGACCAATACATTTGTCATTTTGTTTCAGGTAGTTAACTTTCCCTTCAAATGCAAGTCTGTTCAGAGTTTACAAAGCATTGAACATTTTTTTAAGCCCAGTAGAAAATTAGGGATTTCTTCAAAAAAAAAAAAGAAGAGAAAGGACTACCAAAGGAGGATCATAAACTGCTCATCCCTACATCTCAGATTGAAACAGGTCTGTTGTTCTCATATTTTTGGTAATATAGCCATGAATTAACAACCAAAAAAATTACATTTTTAAATTACAATTGCAATTAATATTGTGGCTTGTCTTTTCTGTGCCTTCTAAATGTTCCATGACTTAAAATCAACAATAAAGGAGAATAGAGAAGAAAAAGCGTAGCAATTTTCATCTCATAACTCTGAGTTCTGTCCGTAGTACATTAATGGCACTCATAATGAAGGAATCAAATCACAGCTGACCTAGAAGAGATGAGGACTGGCAACCACACAACTTGATTTTAATCAGAGCAAATATTGCAAGACAAACCTTGCTGCATTTTTTGACAGAGTTCCTAAGTTTGGAAAGACAGGAACTGAAATAACTTTATTTTCAACTATGAACTACAGTGCATAGTTCCAGCATTATAGTACTACAATATACTAATGTAACACTGTAGTATAGTATTATATCTACTACAGTACACTATTTTTCTGTGCCTTGGTTTCCCACTGTCCTGGTTTCAGCTGGGATAGAGTTAAATTTCTTTGTAGTAGCTAGCATGGGGCTATGTTTTGGATTTTTGCTGGAAGCAGCGGTTATAATGTGGAGATGTTTTAGTAGTTGCTAAGTAGCACTTACACTGGTCAAGGACTTTTTCAGCTCCCCGTGCTCTGCCGGGTGCACAAGAAGCTGGGAGGGGACACAGCCAGGGCAGCTGAGCCCAGCTGACCAAAGGGATATTCCATAACATATGGCATCATGCTCAGTATATAAAGCTGGGGGAATGAGAAGGAAGGGGGGACATTGGGAGTGATGGTGGCTGTCTTCCCAAGTAACCGCTACGCGTGATGGAGCCCTGCTTTCCTGGAGATGGCTGATCACCTGCCTGCCCATGGGAAGGAATGAATGAATTCCTTGTTTTGCTTTGCTTCCGCACGCAGCTTTTCCTTTACCTATTAAACTGTCTTTATCTCAAACCATGAGTTACCTTACTTTTACTTTTCCGATTCTCTCCCCCGTCCCACCAGGGGGGAGCGAGCAAGCGGCTGCGTGGGGCTTGGTTGCTGACTGGGGCTAAACTATGAAACCCACTTGCAAAATGGTTGAAATAAGGTTTGCTCCTGGCTAGTGCCTCTCTGTGCTCATTATAAACTTCAGAGTTATGGCTGTCTGCTCTAAGCCACACGAGTACCCCAGCTAAGATCCTAGTGTCTTTCAAAAGTGTATCTGTAAAATTATTCACTGTCACAATAAAACATTGAGAGGAAAGACTTATTTTGCATTTTTTCATCATTCTGGACTTATCAGACAGACAGATGTTAAATTCCAGTGGATTATATAACCTGACGTCCAGCATATCACTATCTAAAGAACTTAACCCAAATTATCCTTCATTTATTTTCATCTTTTTTTTTTCAGCTGAACTGAAGCAGTTCATCAACAGTAAAACCTGACCATCCAGTCTGAACGCACTCACTGTTCAACAAGCAACCTCTGTGCTCAATGCTGTTTAACAAGCACTACCATATGAGCAGAAATACGTTATACACAGTATTACCCTCTAAACTTTATAATATGTAGGAGGATTCAGAGCAGTTAAAGCTCCACAGGTCATAAAGTCTTGCATTTTGGAGAAATTAGAAGCATATAAAGGTTATTTATTAGGAGGAAAGTAACACATCATACACAAAATACAGCTCAAGAAAAAACAACCACCCTCAAAAAAAAACCAACCCTGCTGTATGGCCTGACTATAAAGTCTTTTTATCAACACCATTATTATTATTACATATTAGAGTGTATTGGATTGTAAAAGTGCACTGTAGCTCTTCTTTTGATTCAACCTTATTACTAGTTATAAAAATCTGCTTCTATCTGATTACCTGAAATGTAAAAAAAAAATGACACAGAAGACTGCTGAGAGCAGCAAAGAAAATAACAGATTTCTTTTTCTTGCTACTGCCTGTTAGAAGACATCTCCTCTTCAAAATAGCCACCATCTTATTTCCATGTATACTGAATTTATTACCCTAGTAAGCCATCTGCTGAATTCATCCATTCTTTTAACCTCCAACTGGTAGGGACCTAATCCCACATTCCTGTATCACTTTTCAGAATGACTATTCATCTAAACCAGTGGGTACTAGATACTAAAGTGTAGCAAGAAAAAAGGGATGGATTTTTAAAAGTGGAAGTACCTGGATGTCAAATTCCTAATAGCTTTCAGTGGGCATTTTGTGCCTTTGCAAATTTCATCCAAAGTGCACATCTGAGAGGTTTTTGAAAGGCTATGTAGACAAGAGAGTTTCCATTATTTATATCTGAAAAATAACCTTGTTTCTTTTATGACTCCAGAATGCTAAGCACTTGCTCTGAATATCCAAAGAGCCCCACTGCTCCTCCTATGCATGCATATCCTTATTTAATATGCTTTATTTAAGATTGCGAAGGCTGCAATCTAGATTGCAATTCCTTTGGAAAAAATTACCCCTAAGGTTTTTGCACTTGCCATTTGAGTTTGGAAATAAATTTTTTAGAAATATAATACAGCCAAAGGAAGCACTCACATGTAACCGGAACAGTGAATAATACAGAAAAATTAACCTTTTTTAGTCTGGACTCCTGGACAAAACCTGTGCACAGCAACTTGCATTAAAAATCACATACTGGTCCTCTGTTATAAGTCAAATCAGATGGAGTTTGTAGAATTTACTTCAGCAGAGGAAATCCTCAACTGACTGCAGATTATCTGCTGGCCAGCCTCAGAGAGGTTGGCAAGAGAACAAGTTAGAGATGTGTTTGGAGCATCCTGGAGTACATCTGCCATAGCAAAGTCTTCTATTAGCCCAGAAGCCAGCTACTGCTACATGAAGTCCTTGCTGGTAGCATCCAGCAGCTGATGGATCCTATAATGCCTTCAAACTCCATGAGTATATGCAGCTCCTTCTCATTGCTATCAGCAAATTGTAGTGGACTCCATAGAGTAGTATTCACCTTTGACAAAATAAGACCAAAGAGCATACACAGAAATACTGTCTAGCCAAATCATCAGCGCACAAGAACAGTTGGTTTTTTTTTCTTTAATAGCAGAGAGGAATGCAAAGGAAAAAATTCTACAAATGTGTGGGAAAAAAAAAAAAGCTAAAAATAAAAATTATAATTACTGAACAACTTTTATTGAACAATCCGCCTGGTAGCCAGTTTACTGCTTGTATGATATAGAAGAGGACTGGGAGACAGCCCGGTCCTCTGTGTAGTCCCCTGTACCCAAGGCTCCTCAGGGAAGCATGATGTCAGCTAGAAGATTACAGCTACTGATACAAAGCAAGATGGGTGTATTTACTTCTTGGGTTGCGTGTAAAAAAGGAAATTTATCAGTAGGCATTTTGTAAAAACACCATGTCCCATGAATTATTTAGCAGTTGGCTAACCCTGCTCAGCAGCACAACTCTGGCAACAGTCAGTGCAAGCAGAAAAGTCTACTTGGCACTTGACAGAACTATTGCAATCTTATAAATGAATCAGGTACATTCTAGTGGCCTGGCATTCCCTGCTGGACTCCACAGTGGTTTTATAGTTAGGACAATCTCACAGTTAATGTTAAATTGTTGCTGCCACAGAGTTGCTTTGAGAAATGATCCAGTTTGGATGCTGTCCCACCTTTGTAGGGCTTGGGTTTTTTTTCCTTTCGTTGCTGTTTTTATATTCCTTAATTAGCATAAGTAGGTAGGTAGGCAGGCACAGCATTCTCAAGAAAGAAATGTATAATGCAATGTCATTACAAACAGGACTCATTGGTCCAAGTTACTTGTCCTCAGATGCCACAGTCAAACTGGAAACTGCCAAAGCATTGCTGGAAGTGCTCACCAGCTTGTTGGATGGAGCTTTGCACCCTGTTGCAAAAGGAAGAGCATCATATAATCATAATAATTAAATAAGAGCATAATAATAAAAAGGGAAGTAACACATATCCTAGTGAGGTATATTTATATATACAGAACAAGACACCTCTCAAAATCCCATGGGTCAGCTGCCTGCCTGGATACAACTATGATGTGGACTGGATCTTGAACCCCTGTTTTATCACATCTGCTATTTGATAGCCAAGAAGAGAAGTAGAGGGAGAAAAGGAGCTTAGCATTTGCTTCTATGCCAGAATAAATCCCACCATCTTTAGGAGAGGGCAGGACAGGTACGTCTCTCAGTTCTAACACTGTCTTAGAAAGTATCTTTACATCCCTGTAAATGTCACCATCCAAGGTTATTTCCACAATGCATGTGAAGGCCCCCCTATAGGCAAATCCAGGTTACTTTGCAAGTACACTGGTAAAACTCAAGTCTCCCACGTCCTGTGCTGAGCTGCCCTCTGTCCATACAAGAGTGTTTTCACTGATCTCCGAGTACAAGCAACTCACATTTTATGCTGTAACAGAGCAGTCCCCAGTCTAATTTGTGAAACATCAGCTGTCAGATTAAATGGCTTGTTTTGATCAAAGTAATGCAAAATAGAAGCTTTCATTAATGGATCCTTCACCTTCCCCACTGTTCCAGTGATTAGGTGTTGAGTTTTCAGGGTATTATTAGAACCCACTTTTCTTTCAAATCTTTAGACAGTTAATTTGGGGGTTATGATTTTTGAAAAGTGACCGAGTCCAGCTTTTTCAAAAGCAAAGAGACAAGGAATTCTTTCCTACATTCATGAAACATTAGTAAGAGGAGGCAATGTTAAAAACTCAGTAGAGTTTCTTTCCTAAAACCCCATTTGGATGAAAATACTCAGAAAACATAATGAAGATATGAATGGATTGAGGAAAGATGAAAGATGTTTTTATAAAAGAGCCTCCATCACTTAAAACACTGTGGTAGCAAGCATTGTTATAGGAAAAGGAAGAGCTAGCTATGCTTTGAGTTCAGTTCCATTAATTTTCACATGCTCTGTCTTCCCAGTAGATATATAGAAAAAAATATACACAGAAGGAAAAGAGGAGGGATTTAAAAAGCTATTTACTTGTGCTTGCTATCCATTTGCAGAAAGGCACATGTGGAAAATTTGCTTCTGCTTCTTCCTCTTCTGTAAGGAAAAAGACATCCTTCCTTCCACTGCCATGTGATTATGAAGTGGAAATGGTTTCTAACCTTGCCAAGATTCAAACACATCAGACAGTAAACTAAAAGATGCATGCTATATGAAAGATTGAGAGACGGGTGTACCTTACCTCGTGTCCATGATGCTCTCCACTTGGGATCTGCACCAACTAGTATGAACTGGCACTGATCTATAGAAAACACTGTTTGAAATATTTTGGTTTGTGATGATCCAGCCAGAAAGGAAATATTTCGCTATGATTCACTGACTGTGAGAGACTGTTCACAGATGCCTCTACCTTAAAGTGCTATAATTCAGTGCCTTCTTTGGGTTAATAATCTGTGAGGATCTTCTATATTTTTTCCTCTGTGTGCTTCTTCTGACCACTAGGAAAAGGTTAAGGGCTATGAATTTAAGAACAGGGTCCCACAGGGCCTTGAGAATCTCATATCATTTTCCAGCTAATTTAATTGCTAAATAATTGGTCAAGCTTTCAGGTATGTTTTTAAAAGTCCCTAAATCCATTGCTAAGTTCTCCATTCAAAGCAGCTTGATTTAGGACACTTAAGATTTTGTTGACTTAATGTGAAAAATCATGTGGTTTATGGCTTCCATATATTCAGATGTCTGGCATCAGCTTCAATGTATTGCTCCAGAAGGAATTCCCTGCTCTTCATATGAATTTAGTGAGCATGGAAAAGCTCTTGTGGCTCACCAGTTTGTGGATGAAAAACACCATCATCTAATGGGCCAGATGGATAGGTGATTTGAAGATAACTGGGGCTTTGTTTTCTTGTAGATTGATACTTTATCAAAACTGTAGCTGAACCTTCATGTTCTTACTTATGAGCTGGAAAGCAATCCTTTCACCTGTTGAGCACAGTGGAGTTATTTTTTCCAAGATCTCTGAGAGATTCAATTTTCATGGCCTATTTTAATTGTCATTCCCAAAGCCACACTAACACTCACCTGCGTCAATGCCTTTTATACTCCCTGTTAAGATCTTACACGGCTAAATATCTTGGAAATTCTTCCTGCTTTCTTTCACAACAAATACAAATCTTTCTTCTGTTCAAATACATTCTGAACAAAATTGAAATAAGCTCTTAAATAGCTCTTTAAGAGTGATGTCCCTTTTCTTTTTTCTTTTACAGCATCCTGCTCATTATATAGTTTGTGTTGTATTGTACATTTCAGGCTTTTTTTTTTTTACGTTTCTTACTAGTAAAAGAGAAATCCTGGCTCTCCATTCTTCACCAATTACTGTTATCTTCTCTTCCATCTTTGAAGCTTTGTCAATGCCATTAAGCAAAAAGACTGACCATGTATTTAAAAAGCAGGGATAATCTAATTAAATATTCCAATTCTCCAAATTATTTCTGCTTTGAGATCCACAGATTTTGAAAAAACAGTCACAGTGGAGCATAAGTTCTTGAGTTTGAAAACCTGTTCTGCTGAGTCAATGTATGTATTTCACCTGGTAGTCATCAACTGTAAGGGAGAGCTGCTACTCTAAAGTGTTTCTAGGGCATTATCACTCCACCCAGATTCTTTACTAGTGCATATCAGTTTAACTTCAGTGGCCTATATCAGTTTACACCTGAAGAGGATCTTGCCTAGTTAAAGCAAACAGAGTATTTCTCATTGGCTTCCTATAAGCTCTAGACAGGTACAAAATGCAGTCTCATTTAATCTTTCCAATTTTTTATTCATCTTATGGGACCAGGAAGAGAGTGCTCACTTCTTTGTTTCCTTGATAGAAAGGGCATCTCTTTCCCAAAGGTCAGAGACTGCCCCTTTTCTGATACATATGAGTGGCTGAAGGGAAGGGGGCTGCATTTACACTGCTGTCCCTCATGACCTTGTTATCCAAAAAGTGGGTTCATCGCCTGGTGTGCAATGAGACAATAATCACAAACTCAGGAGAAACACTGCAAATTTATTTCAGGGTTGCGCAAACCTGGGTGCTCAGTGGTTTTCCACAAATCAAGTACACTGAACCCAGCTACGTTATCATATTTATACAATAAGTCCATATGTATTTTATCTATTTAATATATATTCATTCTAATATATGTAAGTTATATAATGGCACTGAGTCATTCTTATTGGCTCTGCTTTGGCTTCTTCCATGCATGTTTTCCTCTCTTCAGGAGTCTTTGGTGATCTTGATGGATGAAGTATCCTAACCCTTGTTACATAGAAACAACTTAAAGCTATCTTCTCTTATCAACTCTCCCTCATTCTTTTTCTAAAAAGGAATGCTTCTCATTAATTAAATGGGTGAGCTGGTGGCCAAGACATCCCATCCCTAGCCTTAGATTAACTATTAACAATGCTTAATCATAAAGGAAAGAGTCTAGATTCACGCTAACTAATCATATACAATATCCCTTTGGTTCGTGCTAACTAAACATTTACAGCACTCCTTTTATCCAAGGGTGGGGGGGTTGTTCTCTTACAACCTCATGGTGAATGGCAATGTACAGACTTTCAGCTGATGAGAGATACACTGTAAGTTGAAAAGAGTTATATTTAAAAAGCCTTTCTCTTGAAATAAAATGGAGTGTGAGAGTAAGCAATAAAAGCATAACAAACAGAAAAAACCCATACCGTTAGACCCCATTTTCCTTTTATTTTTCTCTTCTTTCTCTCAGTTCCTCCGTGCAGCACTTTGAAGTGATAAAATACATTTGTAACATGACTCTTATCTCAGCCTTCCTGCATTCTTACCAACCACACGCCCCGTGAAAAAAACACCAAGCCCAAATGAAGAAACTGCATAAAGAAGCCTCAGCCCTGGAGCTGTAGAAGGAGACACAGTCTACAGATATTCTTTTGTACAAATACAGGTGAGGATGTGCATAAAAGAGCTAAACGTTTAATACCCCAAGATTAAGAAGGGCTGGAAGATGGCAGGAGAGAGTTTGTAAATAGGTAACAAAATTTTTGTGATTTAGATATTCCTACTACTTACCCAAATCTTTGAGACTTATGATATCTTCTGAGGTTCACTCATACTGAAGACACAGGGTGTAATCTTTTAGTGGCAGGTCTGCAAATAACTAACCTTCTCAAACTGTCAGGACTTCTAGCAGAATTTGCTGAGGCAGGATTGTAAGATAAATACTGTTGTGACACTCAACACTGCAAAAGGTTTAGAAAAATCATCATGGTTTTCCAGCTAGAGAAGCACAGAGACATCACATGAAAATTGTTTAGTCAACTTTTCCTTCAAATGTGGGCAAACATTCCAGATCTGGCATTGCAAGTGTACCCTGATATTCAAAAGAGAGACAAAGTAGTAATGATGACATTGTTCATCTGATCAAAGTGCCTACTGCTGCACTCGGTCAACTACAAATACACACTTACAATGACCTAAAGAAACATGTCATTCTCTTTCTTATCCAGAGAGGATGTATTTGCCTTCTACTTCCTTTAGTTACCTGGTTATTCAAATGTAAAACTACATATCTACCTTCAGTATTTAACAATGTCTGTTGGCATCAGGGACTTTCACACGCTCTTCCTCCAAGACGGGTGGGGTTGACATGCAGCTGTAGCCTCCAGTGGTGCACACTTTGCATTAATCATGATCGTCTTTATGAACTAGCATACCCCTTGATGCTGCAGGGTCATACAGAAGACGTGTCATTTCTCAGCCTCAAGATTAAGCAGATGGGAGTTGAGTCCTCCTGCTAGGGAAGAGGTGGCGCTGGAAAAAAGAGTGAAGAGCCCTGGAAAGGCAGGCTAAGTGCATCTGCTACCACTATAGTACAAGAGCAGAAGTACAGGTGGCTGTGGCTGCTTTGGGGAAGAACAGATGGTTGTTCTAGCTATATAGCGGCTAAATCATCCAGTTCATCTCTCACTTCATGAGCAACAACATGCTGGCCAAAACAAAAACGAGAGTGGGTTCCTAGCTATTATATCAATTATAGCATCTTGGTGCTGTAGTTAGACGTCTTCTGGCTCATGTAGACAGTAAGCCCCCTGTGAATACACAGGTATATGTTCCTGTAACATTGGTACCTTCTGATGTTGCTCCCTAAAGTATTAATCCAAGCCAAGCCTTCCACCAAAAGGTGTGTGTGGTTGAAAAACAAATAAATCCCTGAATTCAAAATACATTTGTAAAAAGTCTTTTCCTTCCAGTTCTTATCAAGACAGAGCCAGATCCTCAGCTGGCATAAATCAATGTAGACCACAGGTATGAAGACTTCCATGTCAGTTGGGCTATTTTGACCTTAAACAGCAAAAATCAGGAGCAAATTTAAACATAGACAACAGAATTTTCCTTAAGGCAAAACCACTGATTGTACAGACACGAGACGTAGCAGCAGCTACTACTGGGTACAGCTCCGTAATGGAGCAGGGAGAAGAACATCTCTTACAGCAGCCCTAAAAACATGTAGCCCTTTTTTCACCAATCATTTCTATGGGCCCTGCTTCTTCTCACAAACGTTGAGACTATCCAGAGGTGTTTTAAAGGAGGGTTTATAGTTCTGTCTTCCGAGAGCAGGAAAATTTCTCATTCATCTATTGCTCTATAAATACCTAGTTTAGTTGTGGCTGAACCTTCCTCAATATTACAAAATAAAAAAAATATTGAAGGAAAATTGTGCTGAATGCTTAGGGCTAAGTGAAATGAATGTTTTTTATTTTCACATTTCCCAAGCTACAAGGACTGCTTTATTACCCAGCTTTGTGTTTGCCTATATGTTAAATAGATGCCTTCAAAATTTTTTTCCACTCTCATTTAATTTCATTTCTCATTCCATTATTGTTTCCTTTATAAGTTAGAAATCCGTTTCCATTTGGGAAATTTTTAGTGGAACAAAACCACAAGCTGAGATCTTAGCACTTAGTATCAGTACATTGTAGGAATCTGCTACCCACATAAACGGTGCAATATTTAAACCAACAGGATCGTTTGGATAGCAGAGGAGGCTGAGCAGCCAAAGGCAGAGGGTGGAAGCCTTTTCTAACAATGGTAAAAATTATCATATTTAAGGAATGCCATCATTTAGCTTGCTCCCTAGTGGAGCAATCCTACTGACTTGTCGGAAAGGAGAGAAAAACAAATTGAGAAGTTTTCAACACTCAAGAGCTTCTGGGAGACGCAAAATTATTCTGTTCTGCCTATCAAAATAATTTGTTGTTAGAGCATACATAGATAAGACTAAATGCACATGCATCTGTGTCCTGCTTTAAAAGACATTGCTCTGAACTGTTTTATTCTGAGCACTAAATACAAATATATTGACTCCATATAGCACAAAGAGGTTACTGCTGGGGATAAAGGAAAGGGTGGAGTGCATGAAGGGAAGCATCCTGGGGAGTAAAAGTGAGGGCTTAAGTGCTGCTTCTCCTCAGTCATTGGCAGACTGGACCAGGGTAAAAAAATCTTTCTTAGACAAACATGCTGAGGCCCGCAAGGTAACCTCTGAGTTGGAGGAGCCAATCTCATTATAAAGGTTCAGCAGAAGCTGATGTATGCATTACTCATAATTCCTAACACCAGCTATGGACAGATGTCTGAAGGTAGTTTTTTGATAAATACAAAAAACTCAGAAACTGCAGAAGATCGTAAGGGGATAAGAACTGCTGAAACATCATCAAGCCAGGTGGATTATTATTTCAATATTCCCAGTGCTGTTATTTTAAGATAAACACCTATATGAATAACTGAGTCATATGTTTGCATTAGGAGACCAATGGAATATTTTTGGAATGTGATCTCTCTTTTAGGCTAACAGAAAACATATTTTATTATTTCAGCTTCTCAATCTCAAAGAGTTCTTTGGAAAAAAGAGCAGGTTTTCAAAGACTTTATTTGATTGTGGTTTTTTAAATTAAATGCCTCAACGTAGAAGGAGGAAAAGCACTCTTAAAATGAAAGGTAAACAAAGAATGCAACAGACTGTACACAGGGTCAAACTGAGACGAGATCATAAGATGAGGAAAGAATAAAATTCACCTTCCTCAGACAAATACATCCAAAACCAACTGCTTTGAAGTAAAATGAAATGTTCTCATCGACTTCATTAAGTTTTGGACTAGATCCTAGTGTTATATATGCGCATGTTAGTAAGCACATGCTATGCTGTGTATTCAATCAGCAAAGGGGAAAACCCTTCTTGTAATAGGTTTATCATTGGAGCCCAGTTATAACTTTATACAGTAAAAACACTGGAGAAAAATTCTCCAAAGACGACTTCTTGGAGGTTGTTATGTTACACTGCTGAGATGAAAACAGGACCTTTCTCAGGTATAACATAACAAATAACTGCATCATACCATTATTTATTCTGGCTGTATTTCAGTCCTTGAATATACCTCCACTGTGCTGCCAATCAAACATGTTGATTCATGCATGACCATTGTGCTGCATGTCAAGCATGGAGAAACAAAACTGTACTGATTATTAGCAGTAATTAACAAATCTAACAGTCCCTAGACTGTGGGCCAACTAGGCTGGCAAATGCCTTGCATACAGCACAGGACAGGATCAAAAGACAGTGCATTTCATCTTCTGAGAATGGTTTCAGCTCACTACAACAGTCTATTACAAAAATACTGATACGTTTTAGATAATAATGATAACAATTAAATAAAATTATTTTTTTAAACAATGGTATTCATATCCATGTGGGAAAAAAATTCTTTGCCTTTTTTTCTAAGTATGATGTGATCCATGTTTTCATAGCTTCAAGTTCTGTCTCTGCATGAACAGGGCAGTGGGTCAAGGTAAGTGGCAAGTGATACACTGGAGGCACCTCTGTGTTTTGGTATATTATTTATAACCATCTTACACTTTCTGGTTTTTTTATTCCTACTGACTTCTTACGGTAAAGTGATCTCAGAAGTATCCTCTAGACATAAGAAGATAAACAAATTAAACTATTTTAATTTCTTAAAGAGTGTTAGGATTCAGGGGAGTATTTAAAAAATCTTCATTTAGAAATCTCCATCAGAGTTGGCAGCATAGTTATACATAGCACAAGGTAGCTTTTTACATTCCTCCTTAACCTCAGTTCACAAGTTAAACCATCATCAGGACTTTTCTACTTCTACTAATTTGTAAATAAAATCAGTGCTTGCTAAGGAAAGCTAGGCATTGTCTTGCTCTTGCAGGAGCACATGTTTTTAAGCTTATATTTTTTATTCTGACATTTATACTGGTGCAAGTATAAAACTTACTGTTCACTTACTGTTAAGGCTCATCAAAACTATATGTTGCTGCAATTTTCTTTGACTGAATACTTAATTGTCTCTGGTATGGGATTATACCTTTGAAAATTAAAGGTCTGTATAACCATACTCAATAAAAATACATAATGTACTCCTTGGATCAAAACTCAACTTTAAAGCAGAGATTTTCCCCTAAAAAAGAGAGAAAAAATATATACAATTTGTACAAAGGAACTGAATTGTTTCATATTGGTTTAAATATCTTGCAGAGTTGAAATACATATGTACTTTCTTACGGACTAAGTTTGCTAGAAGTATTTTTTTCACTGGGGCTCAGTCTTGGCTATTTAGTTGACAAATCTTACAGTTTTATAAATAGTGAGCTAATAAACCACACTTCATATATTAAACATCTGGATTTTATTTTATCAGGTCAGGAGGGTGTCCTGATACTGTTAGCTTGAACAGATGGGTTATATTAAGTCTGAAAAAAAGAGAAAATTTGAAAACAAGTGGAGGTTTATTGGTGAGGGTAGAAATTTCATTCATCATGAGGCTATTTTTTTTTCCTTTTAACAGGTATATTTAATGGAAGTCCTGTCATCCCCTGTTTCTTCAACCCTCCTCTCTCCAATATACAGTAGGATCTTTTCTACCAAAGAAATCCTGTAGAGACTACAAACTCCCCCCTTGGCAAGGGGGGCTATGCTACAGACGAAACTCAGCACAATATTAATTCCAGTTGGACTTTAATTTGCCTCAGTACCTCAGGACAAATATTTCTAGAAATTATATGCAAATATGTATAGGATTCAGTTACTAACTTCTATTAGGAAATCCTTTCTTTATGTTTCACGTAGGTCATGAAAACTTCCAAGACTGAAGTACCTAATATGTGGCTTTTAAAGGCATTTTCACCAAAATTTGTATTAAAGATACAGAGAGATTGAACAAATATATTTACTTCTTGAATACTCACTAAAAAATGGACTGCAATCAAACAAAATAGTTGATGACTATTTTCATCCTCCTCTCTTGCATTTGAATATGAATTCACAATTTTATGATAGATTTTTTTTTTTCCCACAGCAGGCAATGGTACTGAAATAAATAGAAGAGCTACGAAGGTGGGCTGCACTGTGTTCAATGAAACATGGGAAATAAATGCTCAATGATTTTTTTTAAAAATCGAGCAATGTGTTGCTGCACTATCACAATCGCAGTAGCTTCCACAGCAAAGTGAAAAGTAAACTCTGACACTGGGAGTATCATCAAGGAGGTGATCTCAGATTCTGGGATGAGGGCAGAGTCAAACACCTTTAGTTCTGTCAATGGGATCAAGAAAAGACTTAGACACAAAGAACACCCACCATATGAAGTAGCATCTTTATAACAGAATTGTTCATGTTGCAAGTTTACATACTGATATAGCAGTCTCATAGAAAAAGGTAAAAGTGATTAAGATATTAGTCTTACTCAGAAGAGCTGAGATCTTTTCGCCCTGGAGAAGAGAAGGCTCAGTTGCGGTCTTTATCAATCACTGGAACAACCTCCCTATGGACATAGTAGAGTCCCCACCACTGGAGGTTTTCAAGATGTGATTGGATAGGGTTCTAGATAATCTCATCTAGGCTCCCTTTCCCACAAAACGTTGGACCACATGATTTTTTGAGGTCTTTTCCAACCTGGACTGTTCTATGATTCTATGATTTTCATATTTCTATCTCCAAGTTAGTCTACATCAACCTAAGCTTTCTTACAGAAGCCTGAAGAGTAAATCCCAATTAATGTACAGCTGACCTACCCAGCATTTATATAGAAACATATACATATAAATGTATACATAAAGCTACTTTATACCTAAGTACTAACAGTGACTAATTCTTCAACTTGAGGTTAGACTTCTGCTTTTATAATATACATATTAACTACTTTAGCAAAAAAAAAAAAAAAGAACAAGCTATAAAAGAAACATTCCCCCATTAAGTAATTATTCCATTAAAAATCACTGCAGAAGTTGAATAGAGTACAGAAATATGCTATAGACAAATTAGTCAGCTGTTCAGAGGATGCTTATTGAAGTCAAAGAAAGATACATTCTCCTTACTAAAGAAAGAAAGATGCTGTTAAAGAGGATAAAGTTGACATGGCTTTCTTTACACAACTGGCATGAAGGCAACCAGCACCACAGCCCAGTGAGGACGTTTCCTACCACCAAGAAAAGTAGCTAAGGTAGAATTTAATACAATTAATGTTTTTTAGATTATATTTATTTGAAACTTTATCTTTGTTGATTATTTTATTTTGAGGACAATCATATACAGTCAAAGAATATATGTCTTCTTTAAGCTGTTGGTGTTACAGTTCATAAATGCTGGGTTTCAATGATAATTACACCTCTTGCATAATTTTTAAGAAGTGATGTAAAAGGTACAGAAGTCCTGGAACATTTGGCTACCACTTCTATGGTCTACAGACCTTTGACTACATGTTTAAGATAGCCTTTATACTGCAGCTGAGGGAAGAATACCTTCTGTATGCCCCCTGTCCAAGTCTTTCTCAGCTATCTCAGTTAGTTGAATATACGTCCTGGTAGCTTTGCAAGTGAAAACCAGTCCTGACAGACGAACTCAAATAAGAAAGCTAGCATTTAAGAGCTGAAATTCACTGATGTGATATCTGAGAATTACAAGTTTAGAATTTTATAGAATCATAGACTATCTCAAGTTGGAAGGAACCCCTAAGGATCATCAGGTCCAACTGCTTGTTCCTCGCAGGACTACTAAAGGTAAACCATAAAACTAAGAGTGTCGTCCAGATGCTCCTTGAACTCTGGCAGGCTTGGTGCCATGATCACTTCCCTGGGGAGCTTGTTTCAGTGACTGACCACCATCTCAGCAAAGAACCTTTTCTTAATGTCCAATCTGAGCTTCCCCTGCTGCAGCTTCATTCCATTTCCTTGATCACTGGTCACCAGAGAAAGGGCATGAGCACCTCTCGCTCTGCTGCCCCCCTTGAGGAGGTTGTAGACTGCAATGAGGTCACCCCTCAGCCTTCTCTTCTCCAAGCTGAACAAACCAAGTGACCTCAGCCGCTCCTCACAAGTCTTGACCTTGAGACCTTTCACCATCTTGGTCACCCTCCTCTGGACACACTCTAAGAGTTTGATGTCC
Source organism: Phalacrocorax aristotelis (assembly GCF_949628215.1). Taxonomy (NCBI): domain Eukaryota; kingdom Metazoa; phylum Chordata; class Aves; order Suliformes; family Phalacrocoracidae; genus Phalacrocorax; species Phalacrocorax aristotelis. The sequence continues at coordinate 21,501,921 of NC_134279.1, forward strand.
TTCTTATAATGAGGTGAGCAAAGCTGCACAGAGTACTCAAGGTGGGGCTGCACTTGTGCAGTGCTGAGTGGGATTACTGGTTAATTATGCTGTGCCTGATGAACCCCAGGATGTGGTTGGCCCTTTTTGCTGCCAGACTCTGACTCATATTCAACTGTTGATTTATATTCAACTTGCCATCCACCCAAACCCCCAGATATCTTTCTACAGGGCTGATCTACAGCCTCTCATCCCCCAGTTTGTACACATAACCAGGATTACCTTTCCCCAGGTGGATATAATCCACCACTTGCCTTTGTTGCATTTCATATGGTTGGTGATTATCCAGCTCTCTAGTCTATCCACATCCCTCTGTAAGGCCTCTCTACCCTCGAGGGAGTCCTCGATTCTCCTAGCTGAGTATCATTGGCAAACTTAATGTGCATTCAATTCCATTGTCTGGATCATTTCTAAAAACATTAAAGAGCACTGGCCCTAATATCAAGCCCTGGGGAACCCCACTGGTTACTGGACGCTAGCCTGAGGTAGCGCCATTTACTGTAACCATTTGAGCCTGACCCATCAGCCAATTGTCCACCCAACATATTATGGACTTGTCTAGCTGTGTGCTGGACAGTTTAACTAGAAGAATACTGTAAGAGACAGTATCAGAAACTTTTCTGAAATAAAAAAAGTCCTACATCAACTGGCTTCCCTTGGTCAACTGTATGGGTGACCTTGTCATAAAAAGAAATTAAGTTGGTTAAGCATGACTTTCCCCTTATGAACCCATGCTGGCTATGACCAATAACTGCATTGTCTCTCAAGTGCTTTTCAATAACTTCCAGGATAGCCTTCTCCATAATTTTACCAGACACAGAACTGAGAGTGACAGGCCTGTAATTACCATGTTCTTCCTCCTTACCCTTCTTGAAAATTGAGACAATATTTGCCAGCCTCCAGTCCATTGGGACCTCTCCAGACTCCCAAGATCACTGAAAACATTAAAAAATAATGGAGATAGGTCCTGTGATGACATTGGCCAGCTCTTTCAGCCCTGGGATGAACACCTTCTGACCCCATAGATTTCAGCACATCTGGCTGGAGTAGCAAGTCTTGACCAAGTTCAGGATTGGTTGGTTTGTTATCACTCCTCTAGTCACAGCCTTCCAACACAGGTCTCTGGAGGTCCCAGGACTCATCACTGGCATTGGCGACAGAGGCAAAGAAGACATTCAACTTCTCTGCTTTGTCTACGTCCCTAGTTGTGAGGTGACTGACCTCATTGACGAGCAACGGACCGATGTTATCCCTGATTCTCATTTTATAATAGTATGCTGCTTCAGAAGCCTCACTGGGTAAGGACTGCCCATCCTTTTCACACAAAATTCATGGATGACATTTGAGAAGCCCAACACCTCTCTCATATTGAGTGCTACATGAGATGTCAGCATTCAGGTCGACATAATTTACAGGAAGAAAGGCTAGAGCCCCAGCTCCCTTTAGGTCAATGGCAAAGCTCCAATTGATTTCCAAGGGCCAGATTTTCAACCTTGGGGTTTAAAAAGGCCATAAAAGAGAGAATTATAGAGGTGGATTAAGTCAAGAAAGGATTAAAGCACGACTATAGATTTCACATAAGCAGAGTAAAGCCAAGAAAAAATCCTAGCAATATTCTCAGTCATAAACAGATGTAGAGATAAATGAGGGAAAACAAAGTTTGGTGGTGCCAAGACCTCTGTTGGGAAGAGAACTCAGTGTTATAGATGCTTGCTAAAAATGAGCAGCACTGCTACTAAGTGTGTTTCAGAAGCACAATTTGTAAAGTGATTTTGAGGAAAAAAGCTGATTCCACTCATAATCTAGCCTGGAGATAAGACATACATTGTCTGACTCCATTTATTTTTCTCACTTCAGTATTTTCCAGCTGTTTCTGGAATGCTTCACACAGGCATCTCAAGTGATTTAGAACTAATTTTCTCTCTGGTCTACCATCTGCAAATAATGATTCTAGAATATATATTCTGCTCCTATTAAAAATATTTCCAAATATTCAGAGAGACATCTTATTGATGTACAGATCAACCGGACAAAATAAGAAACATTTACTACATTTTTAAAAAATAAAAACTTTTCAGATTGTTTTATTTGGAACAATGTCTACAGAAAAACTGCTTAAAAGTTCTCCCAACAGAATAATCTTCTGTTAGAAAATGATGATTCAACCAAATTGACATGTTCTACAAGAAATGTTTCATATTGATAAGGTAAAATAATTTAACTTCATTTGTTTGCCTTTTTTATGCAGTGTGTTCATTTGGTCTGTGATAGTATATTATATTATAATATCAGCAAAACTTTGCATTCAAAAGTAATTTTTACTTTGCTGGTAATTCCTTTCAGAAAACAATGTTGAAACTAAAAATCACCCACAGCTCAAAACCCCAACCATGGTCCTATTCACCCTCGTTGTTCACCAGTAAATCTGAAAATCCAAAGGCTCCATCTGTATTGAGGTGGAACATATCACTTGTGCTAAAACTATTGACTTCAAAATATTCCAACTTTCACAAAATACTAATTCTAACTCTTCAAGCAAATCATTAAATCTCTCATTTTCCCACAGAAAGATGATTTTACTAGACCAATTGCACACCATTAGCTTAACACAAACCTCAAGTAGACAGCAACAGAATTTTCTGTCCCTCCACAGCTTTTTCTCACAGATAAGCCTGTCAGAAATCATTTGATCAACAAATCTAGGAGCATGAAATAGGAAGGCTAAATTACTACACCTGTTGATGAGTTAGGTGCAAGAAAGAGCAAACTTTCATTTCAGATCACACTTCAGAATTGAAGCTGAACTGAGTAGCGTTACACAAGAATATGGATCTATTCATCCCTCTTCAGGACTGTTAAGGAGGTAGGTCATCTAATGCCTAGAAAAGGGACACAGAAATCAACCACCTGGCTTGGATTAGCTCCTGCAAAGAATGCCATAAACTTTTATTAAGGTGCTCCTTACTGTCAAAATGATTAAGGGAATCCTTGGGTAGTTCAGAGCAACACCAGTGATGACATGGTATATCATCATGTCCTGGCAGTCCACAACACTTTCATGGCCACTGCAGACCCTGAAATTAGTGTGAAAGTGAACATATTTCCATGAAAATTTGGGAAGGCTAGCAAACATCTTGATATTTGGTAAACAAAACCAGACACAAACCACCGAGTTCAACACTTTGCAGAAACTCCAGACAGAGACCAAACCACACATTATCTGGACTTGCAGATTGTCTAGGTTTGATCTAGACAGTGCAACACTTGATAAAAGCAGGATGAGGAGGAGCTGAAAGTGCTACTCCTTACGATGAAGGAATATTAATCATGTCCCCCCAAGTTGGCTTTCTTCCTGAAAACCACAAGGAAATTACAGGGAAAAGGTCTAAGCTACTGTTTTCAGGGTCATAATTTAGTTCAAACCTTGGAAGGGTGTACAACTTTCTGCATCACTTTTCAATTTCTTCCGAAGAGAATTCAACATCCAGCTTGGAGTCCAGACATAACTTGCCACTAGGTTTCCCTCTAAGCAGTCTAAGGATGAGCAAAGCATAAACAGCTCATTCACTGTAAAACAAAAATGATGTGGCAGGTGACTCACACCTTAGCTGTGGTGTCGCATGGAAGAGCAGTGGAAGGTCTACAGGCTGTCACAACACCCTGATCAGAACCCAGATCAGGTATGACAAGTCAGGTTAGGCAATGATGGAAGGAAAGAAACTATCAATCTTTTGGATGCAATCTAATGTGTTTTTTATGGTATTAGGATTTCAGGTATTTACAGTGATAAGTATAGTATAATCCCTAAAACAAGTAAAAGGGTATCAAATCATTACATTTGGAGAAGGAAGGGAGGACTTCAGATTTTGATCTTCAGGGAATCTTATGTGTTATATATTTGGGTGCATATGGCCCAATAAATTTAAACTTCAGGACAGAAGGCACATTTACACAGTCTGAAACTCTGGAAAATAATTACCATGTTGAACAGTGTATTATTGACTTACCTTTATTCAATTTCCTAAGCCCATGTAAACCAGTATACTGCAGCTCTGTGGTGAATCTTCTTCAGGAACCTAGAATTTTTCCCCATTGATCACTAAAATTAGAGTAGAAATTATTAACTGCAAGTTCTTCTGATGGTCTTCAAAAGGAACTGCACGTCAAAGCATATTCATTTTGAGAAGTCTGTGCAGGTTTTACAGACCAAAGTTATAAAAATGAACCTAATGGTGAAAATTTGACTTCCAAAAGTACATTGGAGAACGAACTCACTGAATGATGCCTTGCTCTCCCTTCAATTCCTTCTTATCAAAGCTCTACCCTAAAAGGCTCCATCACCACCAGCATTAGGTAGATACTAAATCTCTGAAGGACAGCTACAATCCACCTAAATTCCCTTTAAGGCAGACAAATACACCATCTGATGATCAAAGCACAGTGCTGGCTTTCAGTCCCTATTTGACAGAAAGTCCCTTGGCTTTAGTAGCTTTTCAAGTGCTGTACTCCTGACCACTGCAGAGGTAACTACTTCCAGAAGAAGGGAGAGCTCCGTTTTTCTTGATTCTTGCAGCCACCTATTTAAGTATGAAATGAGATTTTATCTTAATAGCAACAGAAATATACAATCTCTTTGTGGTTTTTGTGGCAAATAATGTACTCATTTGTTATCCTAACATTATGCAAAAGTGACTGGCAGTGCAGAATGATGTACTGCAGCCATTGAGCCAGATATTCAAACAAAAGAATGTGAAAACACTGCCCTAAAATGTCATTTGCTTTTTAAATGAGTGTGTTCCACTTCCAGGACTTCTGAAATTTAAACCATCCTTTGTTAAAAGGATCAAATCTGGATTTCAGAATGAATTCTAAACCATATCAATTACTTTTAGAAACCTTACTTTAAGGAATATACCAGATTTTCAAGTCTTCCAAATTATGGGCTCCATTTCTCATACTTTGGCATAAAAAAGATTTTTGCAAAAGAGCTCTTGAAATTCCTTTAATGTTACTCAGAAATGTCCCTTTAATTCTTTTTATCTGTGTTTGAAAAATTCAGTTCTTGGATTTTTTTCATATATAAATGGAAGCTTTTTTTTCTTTTTTTTTAATATCTCTTTAATGCATAGTCCAAAGCCTGGAATTGTTTTTAGTCACAGATTTACAGGTGGGAGTCAGACAAATCTTTTGATGTTTCCTCATATATCTATTAACACATTTTCAATCTTTTAGACATTTCTACGTTCACAAAATCAAGTATTGGATTATGTTTTAAAACTTCAGAATTATTCTTAGCAGAATGCTTTTTCAGAACATTTTGCAGATTTAACATACATACAATACTACTTTTTGAACTCTTTATCTGGGAGGACACCTTCTTGAAAAAACATTTTTTTGTCTTGATGTCTGTGAAGTCCCCAATAACACAGCTGACCCACCCGAAATAAAAATGAAAAATCTCTGAAATGACAAGTTGGTTAAAAACTGCCACTACTTGGTACTCTTTACAGCACTATGAAATGACTGGTATACACTGTGTCAGGATCACAAAGGGGTTCTTTTTTTTTTCCAAAATAATTCCTTAAATTGGAGAGAAAAAGAGAAAACACAGAAACATGCTACTTCATTAATTTTTCTGGACGTAATTTAAAACAGCTTGGGTGTTCATTTTCATGTACACAACAAGATTTCCTGCCTCAACCCATCCAAAAATAATATTGGAGAGACTTCCTTATAGAAGAACACATTTCACCTCACCTTTTAGTCCTTGACACTTGAAGGTGGTCCCACAGCATGTTTTAAGACTTTTTCCATTATAACGTGGGCTAAAGTTTTTCTTCCACATTCAGCTGAAAGCATTCTCTTCAGAACTGCAAGTGTTCATGCTCGCAAGTTTTGCATCCAAGTAACCCTTTCACTTCTCTGATGTACAGCAGCATGTAAGAATTGGGCCCTGTTTCTCAAAGAACACTACATGCACACAGTTAGCGTATACACTGCTTGTTCATTGCCCGTGAAGTTCCCCCTTACAACTTAATGAAAAGTTTCATCTTTTTATGTTTCTGGCCTTAGGTTTTCGTGAATTTAGTGTTCATTGTCAAGGACACAGAGAATACTTTCAGTAGAACTGGCCAGAAGATGAAAAAAGATCCCTGCTAATTTTGTTCCTGTTACTGGTTACCTATTTTCAGTATGTTGTGAAATAGGTATTTTCCTTCTGCAGCTTAACGTGCTGGAGAACACCTGATCAACCTCATTTGGATTTCCCAGATTTCTGGGGCCACAAATGATATTTACCTTTTCAGAAGGAACTCTTAGGCAACTGTCAGAAAAAGAAACCTTGGAAAAGGATCTAAGTATTTACTGCACAATTACTCCACCAACATTTCCTTGATTAAAATCTCCTAAACAAAAGCATCTAATCCAAAGGAAATTTACACTCTGGAAAAGCGTGACTCCATGAGGTAGAAGTACTGCTGATTCTATTTTTTAATTAAAATTTTTGAGATATTAGGATGACAGGGCAGCTATATCCACTAAGAAAAGGCCCATTCTGAGGTATTGAGTATATACAACTTTTCTGAAACAGGGAAGTAAGAAATACATGGGAGGTGTAATTAGCTAGTTCTTTCTTTAAGAATTCTTTCTAGAACTGTGGATGTTTCATGGCAAGAAACCATGGAAAGACAAATTTACAATAATTTAACAAAAATCTGTGCGTTCACTGCTAGAAAATTGCCATCACAGCTGTAGGAAATGAGATGTTCCCACAGCTCGTTCAGATATCCTGTTTCTTTTTCCTCCTGCATCAGATGTCCTGCTTAGTTAATCACATTCAACACAGATCATACAAAATTTTTGTTTACCTCCTTCATGTCTGTTATTTTGCTTTATGATCAGATGCACTTTGCCTCCTGAACTGTAATTTTAATCGTAAGAATTCCCATGTCTTTATCAAACTCTTTTGCTCTCAGCTTTAACTTTGCTTATCAGAAAGCCAAACTATTCATGCCATTCATGTGATGATTTAATACCAACACAGATATTTGACTCTGTACAGATGTGAAACGGCTCTTCTTCATGATTTCTGTACTCCTTAGCAGACTTTGTGCAGCTTAGTTAATCTCTATGATTTCTAATAGTTCTTTTAAACAGATTTAAAACAATTTGCAATCTCTCTCCTCTGGCAAGTGTCTTCTGCCAAACAAGATCTCCATTCAGAGGTTGGTGCCACATCATTAGACCTGCTTGTTGCAGGGAGGTTGGACAAGATGACCTTCCAACCCAAATTATTCTATGATTTTATGATTCTGTGATCACATACCTTTGTCCAGGATAGCACTGGTAGGCACAGGGCAAAACAGAGAGCCATCTGTTTTGTTCAGTGACACACTTAAGACTACTGAAATCCAAGGCTAGGATCCCAAGACTTTGTTCCCACTACAATCATTGCAGCAAACAATGTTCATTTAGCCATGTCCAAGTTCTCGTTAAATGAGTGTATCTGAGTGCTGCAATTAACTTCTCCATGAAGCACTTGATTCTTACTTGGCTTCTTTCTGTTTGCACCTGAAAATTGGTCTGCCCACAGTACTCTCACCAGTCAGACTAAAGCTTGCTCAGAGACTTCAGCATCTTTGATGACCATTGTAGCTACACAATATGGTCTAACCAACATCCAAATAATAGTATAAGATATCATGCTTTTATATTCTCTTTATTACTTGCATGTTTTCTAACCATTCCTCCTACATCTTCTGAGCATGGAAATTATACCAGCTTAGATCCCCTTCTATGTAGGCTTGCTGATTCAAATTCAGAAGCACATATATATGTACTGTTAGTGAGACAATAAAAGGTCATGAGTTTCTAATGGTCCATTAGAGTTTACTCATGTGGGGTGAGGGACATATTTAAATTAGATTGTGATATTCTTATTACACCTCCATATACTAAACTCTGTAGTTTGTCTCATAATTTATCTTCATTTTTATTCTTGAAGAAAAGAGCCTTCTGTTAGCTCTCATGGCACTCCCTCACAGTTACTCTTTGGAATAGAACTTATTTTCCCAGTCTTCAATCCCTTTATGTTATTAATGCGCTTCCTACATTAAAGCTTATATATGAGGTCCCATATTTCACACAATTTCTTTGTAATAAGTATAACTTTTTCTTATGGCTTTAAACCAGAAGACCACTTTTTTTTTTTTTTTAATGAAGTTTTGGCTCTGTTACAGTGGAAGTTCCCTTAGAATCAATTATTCTGGCTATGAACAGCTTGAACATGTATTCTGTTTATAAGCGTTCAATTTCTCTGGTGAGACAAAACCCAGCACATTAGATGACATATAATCTTTACAAATGGAAAGCAAGAAGCTAATTAAGAATTAAAACTCTGCTGGTTTTCTTTGCTGGCATTTAAAAGCGGAATATTAATCAAGTATTAACCATGTCATGGAGGAGCCAGTCTAAATAGTTCTTGCTGAAAAAAGAAATATGCTCTTATGTTAGTGATACCAAATCTTTAAAATCTCCTTATTCCTGCAACCATCTACTTTCTGCCTTACAGATCTCAGAATCTGATTTACCAAGGGGCTGTTATGAGATATTTTATTCTAGTGTCTATCCTGGATGCTGTGTCTACTGCAGGAAACATGTTATCCTTTGTACATGCACGGTCCAGGAGGTTCCTGCAGAGCATCAAGGATAACTCTTTGATGCAGGTGGTGGATGAACCAAAGAGGCAAGTTGTGCTGCTCGACCTTATACTAACGAACAAGGAAGATCTGGTTGAGGATGTGAGGGTTGGGGGTAGCCCTGGATGTAGTGACCATAAGATGGAGTTTAGGATCCTGTGTGGTAGAAGCAGGACAACAAGTAGGATTATAACCTTGGACTTCAAGAGGGCCAACTTTGGCCTCTTCAAAGACCTGCTAGGGGGAATTCCATGGGCTACGGCTCTAGAACTTAGGGGTGTCCAAGAGAGCTGGTCAGTATTCAATGACCAATTTATCTGAGCTCAAGATTGGCGCATCCCCAGGAAGAAGAAGTAAAGGAAAGGGGCCAGGAGACCCACATGGATGAGCAAAGAGCTTCAAGAGGAATTCAAATGGAAGAGGGAGGTTCAGAGTATGTGGAAAAAGAGACTGGCCACTTGGGAGGAATATAGGAGTGTTGTCAGGGTATGCAGAGATGCGACAAAGAAGGCCAAGGCCCACTTGGAATTAAATCTGGCAAGGCATGTCAAAGAGAACAAGAAGTGCTTATTTAAATGCATCAGCAGTGAAAGGAAGACTGGGGACACAGTGGGCCCCGGTGCTGAACAAGGAAGGGGCCCTGGCGATGCAGGATGCAGAGAAGGCAGAGTTACTGAATGCCGCCTTTGCTTCGGTCTTTGCTGCTAATCGTGGTCCTCAGGCATCTCAGCCCCCATAGGAGAGAAAGGAAATCTGGAGAAAGGAAGACTTACCATTGGTTCAGGAAGGACTGGGTCAGAGATCACGTAAGCAAACTGGATCCTTACAAATCTATGGGACCCGATGGGATGCATCCATGAATGCTGAGGGAGCTGGCAGATGCTGTTGCCAAGCCACTCTCCATCATCTTTGAAAGGTTGTGGAGGACAGGAGAGGTGGTCAAGGACTGGAGGAAAGCAAATGTCACTCCTATCTTCAAAAAGGGCAAGAAGGAGGACCTGGGAAACTATAGGCCTGTCAGCCACACCTCCATCCCTGGAAAGGTGATGGAACAGTTCATCCTGGAGGTCATCTCCAGGCATGTAGAGGAAAAGAAGGTTATCATAAGTAGTCAACATGAATTCACCAAGGGAAGATCATGCTTGACCAACCTGATAGCCTTCTATGATGGTGTGACTGACTGAGTTGATGAAGGAAGAGCAGTGGATGTTGTCTATCTTGACTTCAGTATGGCATTCAACACTGTTTCCCATAACATCCTCACAGGCAAGCTAAGGAAGTATGGGTTGGATGAGAGGACAGTGAGGTGGATTGAGAACTGGCTGAAGAAGAGAGCTCAGATGATCGTGATCAATGAGGCAGAGCCTGGTTGGAGGCCCGTAACTAATGGTGTTCCCATGGGGTCTGTGCTGGGTCCAGTTCTGTTCAATATATTCATCAATGACCTGGATGATGGGATAGAGTGTAACCTCAGCAAGTTTGCTGATGATATCAAGCTGGGAGGAGTGGCTAATACACCAGAAGGCTGCGCTGCCATCCAACAAGACCTGGACAGGCTGAAGAGCTAGGCTGAGGGGAACCTCATGAAGTTCAACGAGAGCAAATGCAAGGTCCTGCACCTGGGGAGGAAAAACCCCATGCACCAGTAGAGGCTGGGGGCTGAACTACTGGAAAGTGGCTCTCTTGAGAATGACCTGGGAGTGCTGGTGGAGAGCAGGCTGATCATGAACCAGCAATATGCTCTTGTGGCCAAAAAGGCCAATGGTATCCTGGGATGCATAAAAAGGAGTGTGGCCAGCAGGTTGAGGGACGTTATCCTCCCCCTCTACTCTGCCCTAGTGAGATCACATTTGGAGTACTGTGTCCAGTTTTGGGCCCCCCACTTTAAGAAGGACGTGGAACTGCTTGAGCAAGTCCAGTGGAGAGCTACAAAGATGATCAAGGGATAGGAGCATCTCCCTTATGAGGAAAGGCTGAAAGGCTTGCGTTTGTTCAGCCTGGAGAAGAGAAGACTGAGGGAGGATTTCATCAATACCTATAAATATCTTAAGGTTGGGTGTCAGGATGATGGGACTAGGCTCTTTTCAATAGTGCCCAATGATAGAACAAGGGTCAATGGGTACAAGTTGGAACACAGGAAGTTCCACCTCAATATGAGAAAAGATTTTTGTCTTGTGAGGTTGCCAGAGCAGTGGAACAGGCTGCCCAGGAAGGCTGTGGACTGTCCTTTCCTGGAGTCATTAAAAACCCACCTGGATGGGTTCCCGTGTCCCCTGCTCTAGGCATCCTGCTCAAGCAGGGTATTTGGAGAAGATGATCTCCAGAGGTCCCTTCCAACCCCTACCATTCTGTGATTCTGTGATTTTGTGACACCAGCTACATGTCTTCCTGTAGGACAGTATCAACATAGGCTGTGTCAACATTTGTCTTTTTTGATTTGTTCTGTCTCTACCCAGTCATCTGTCTTTGCCAATTGCTTTGAACCTGTGGTAGAAAGCAGCAGGATTTTGACAAACACATTGCTCGCCATTGATTCCAGGACTTCAGCGCAGTTTGATTTTTTAAGCTTGATGAAGCGCTCTGGTAACAACCCCTGTAATTCTCCAGCATGCCTGGAGCTATGGAGATACTGTAGTGGGCCACAGAAGCCTGGTTGAGAAGCTCTAAATCACCCACTGTCCATGCATAAGGAAAATGAACTGTGACTCTGTAGGAAAGGTTGCATGGCCAGGTCTAGCAATCTGCCAATCTGATTTTCAGGATGGCTAAATTCTGGGTCTTCATGCAAATTGACAGATGTACATAAAGGGTTACCTTAAAAAGGAGGAATAGGTCTGTGGGTTCTTCCATTTGAGGCCACCGCAATGTTTAATTGGCAAAGGATGATTTTGCCCACAGGATTTTGTGTTTATTTTTTATAAAAAAGGGAAAACCAGGAAAGTCCTTGATATATAAATTAAAAAAATTATAAGAATATCAAAGACAGATTTATCATCTTTAAAGAAAGCAGGAGCTCAGAGACATTAATTTCAGTGACAAGTTATATACAACATAAATCCTGTTGTGAGACTGTTCCTTTTTCCCCTTTTCATCTTAAATCTCTGTTTTCAGTATATTTTTAAAAAGCACTGAAAGTGTAACATATAGAAAGACAGAGGATGAGAAAAAGCAGAAGACACATTATGCTATGCAGATTTTAAGACATGTCCTGCCTTCAGAGCCTTAGCATCCAAGTTTCTGAACTGACCAACCCAGCCACTGAAGAAAGCAAAGATCACTATGCACTCCTCCTATTAGCAATATATAGCTATTAAAGTAGTCTTTCACATAATTTTCTGCCCATTTTAAGTGAAATTCATATACAGGTAATCCTAATTATGGATGATAAAGTTTATAATCAAACAAAACCTTTATTTAGATATCTTCAGTTAGTATGTTTACAGGGAAACCCAGCTCTATTAGTATGTAGGTCTCCTTCAAGCTGCAAGTGCCTCTGGAATCTCCTCATAGAAGAAGCAGCAGGTCTGTGCTAGATGAAATAAAATTTTCCAAGTACAAGAACACAGACTCCTCCATGAAAGCATACAAAAGTTACTTCCTTTCAGTGAGACTAAACAAGATTAGGAAACAGCAGTCAGGCTTAGGATTTTGCTATACTAAGAATTTCTGAATCAGCCTTTTGAAAACTTCCTCTCCCATAACATTTTCTCTTGCTCCCTCCGACATGTGAGCCTCTCATCCATTCAGAAAACATTAGGTACAATGAGCTTTCTGTAACACATACCATGTATGTCTTTTTCTGCTTAGTTTTAAGCCCTGAATGATTCCTAGTATGCTCCTCTGCTTAAAATTTTAACCTCCTAAAGGAATGACTTTTGTTTGTGTAAAGGGATTAAACACAAGCCTAAGAATTTTACTCACACATTCGTTCCTGTGTCAAAAGCTTTACTTGAAGATTACAGACATTTGATGTGTCAACAATCCAGATTTCAAATGTTCAGGGTACTGTTTTGATTAATTCATTATTCCTAGAGAATTGACTAAGAATAAAAGTCTTTGGGTGTAAAGTCTCATCAGTTTCTCTAGATTTGTTTTAGGACAAGCATTTCAATCTCCTCTTATTTTCTGCTATATATTTTTGTATGTGCTCACTAAACACATGTGAAAAGCATCACTGAAACCATTCAGAAAGCTAAATACTTGCTACTGGGATCAAAAAGCCTTAATCACCAGATATCTCTGATGCATTTTAATTTTCTTCTACACTGTGCTGCTGTCTTGTCTTCATTATGTTTTCTATCACATCTTTGTGTCATATCTTCTGCTTGTTGCAGGAGCATCACTTCATCTTAATTTGATTTGTCATTTGTAGTCATTTTGCAGTAATCAATGCCTGTTTTGAAAAGCTTTCTCTTTACTGAGGCATATTTTCACCATTTGATAAAACATTCTTTTATCTTTTACACCTGTTCTATTTATCATTGTATTGTTTCCCCTCTTATCAGCCACATGTCATGTTTTACGCCTGTTCAGATGAAAGTTTTGGATTTAATAATGGATTTGTCTTTCTACCAAATATGGTTGAGCAGTCACAGTAAATTAGCAGCAATACTTTGTGGTTTACTGAAAAAACTTTAGGTCACTGTCAGTCCAATGAAGTTAAGGTCTGTATTGAAAACAGTAATAAAGCACACGGCAAAGGCACAAAGTGCAATCTTTTCCTTTTTTTTTTTTTTTATTTTGAGGTTTCCTTGGTAATGTTTTTAAACGCTAATGAAACTTCAAACCCAGGATGGCCTTCACTGGTAGAATAGCCAAAGCTAGCATACATTTTCAAAAGTGGTTAAGGCTATTTTTTTTTTAATAGCTGTAATTTTATGTAACACATCTAGAAAAATGGTTTTTCTTTTACCTGGAAATGTGAATGTAAGCTTTAGTCCCTTCTCTCGGTGATTTGCAAGTTGTGAGTAAGTCTATGCTGAATGAAGGTCAGCTCCCTTGAAAAGTCTCTGCATCTCAGTTTCAAGAATCCAAAAGATACAGTGAGCATTTTTAATAGCTACCTAGGGACAGAAATCCTCAAACTGTCACACAGTACAGGGACCAAATGCATAGTTACCTTCTCCTCACTCCAAGCTGTTCTTCGTTACTGCTGCACGTCATCTCTTCTAGACTGTTAACATTACCATTTTACAAGAAAATATTGTGAACCAGATCAGTGAATTTATTCAGGTTAAATACAATCCTTTTCTTTGCAGAGGCCCAGGTAAGGTATGGGGCAAAAGGTGGAGAGAATGAAGGGAAATGGGGATAAACTTGAGGGAAACAAAGCTTACCTAATCTGGTCTTGTTTGTCAAAGTCCCAAAGTTGTGGAAGGGTTGCCTTAGTCTCTCCAAAAAATCTGCTATGTGGTTTTCACATTGAGAAGAAATTAGCCAGTAAGTTTTTCCACAATATTACTTTTTTGGCTGTTTTGAAATCAAATTCTTCACACCAATGCAACTAAAATCCCTTTTGTACAATGGTCAGGAATCTCTGTGAGACTGTCTGGGAGTGGGTGAAATTATTTACAAATTGCTCAGGCCCAAAACTTGCCACATAATCATATCTTTAAAGCTGTACAAAAGCGCTAGTGAACAGAAATTTTCAAACTATACAGCAACACAACTGCATGTATCAGAACACAACTAAGACTTAAATCCAGACTGGTCAAACAAAATTTTTTTTTTGTCATAACCTTCCAAAGACTTTGAGAGGACATTAAGTTGCTAACACCAACTTTGATCTAATGATCCCTTTTTGCTCAAGGATTCTTTCTTTCTCTCTTCTTCCATGTCTACAGGGTAACTCAGGTCCAGTGCCCACAGCAAATTCAAGACAGCATAACCCAGTGTGACTGGGATAAATGCGAAGTGGGACTTCTGAGATGCTTAGCCTTTGAAATAATGCTTAAAGTATGTAGAAGGTGATTCATTTAAATACAATTAACATGCTAGGGACCTTTCATCTACTTCAAGACCTGACAGATCTGCAAGTGAGTGAAAGTGCTATTTCAAGCACACAATGTGCAAAGTGCTATATGGAGCAGTCCTACATTACATAATTTATTTCATTCTCTGTAAACGTCCTCTTAGAAGCACCTGGCAGTGCTTCACAAGGACAGCCCAAAAAATCACTATGAGGACTGACTAATGACTGGGGAATATGTTACAAGACAAACCTAAATCACCCAGCAATCTTCTTCAGTGTTGTGTAATGTTGATGCCCTCACAGGCAATCAAAACATAACAGGGCAAAGCAGGATGTCAAGTGTTATGGGTTAAGTGCTATATGGGAGAAAGAAACCGAAGTTACAGCTCCAGGAGCTTCTTGCCCTTTAGATCCAAAAATAACACTGAATTTCAGAGCTAGAGGCACCAAAGGGAAAGCTACCAGCCTGTGCTAGAGACAGTTATAGGAAGAAAAGAGTTTATCGTCTTTGAAGTATGACCTGATACTCAGAAGGATGCCCTCAGCCTCCACTTGACACAAAGAAGGAATAGGTATAGTCATTGATATCCATTAGCTATTAGTTCAAGAGCAAGCACTAGCTCTAATCTGAACTTAAGCTCCAAGATAAACATGTGCCTTTAGTCAAAGAAAATATTTCACAGAATCTGTAAAGTTGATCACAACCTCAGTGACTATTTCTACACAGGAACAGGCTTAAGTATTGTGGTTTCAGTTCTGAAAAACACCTGCCTGTGCAGCTGTTGCTTTAGAAATACTCTATACATCATCAGCCACCTCTGTTCCTGTGTTAAGTGACAAATAACTTACCTGAAAATCAGAGTACAGGAAAGTGTTTGGATTGCAAATAGTTACAGGCAATGTGCCCCAGTAAGTATGATGAGTGGCTCAAAGGAAAATCTAAGTCATATTAATTCAAGTAAATCACACACAACCAAAAAATAGTAACAAGCAAGCAAATCAGTCTATCCAGCTCTCATTTCCTGACCACCCCACTGCGACACTGAATCCTCAACTGACAGGCAGGCATCCCAGCAGCCCCTGAGATGGGAATCCAGGAAAACCAGCTGGCTGAGCTACCTACATCAGTCAAAAAGAATCTACTACATTAGAGGTACTCTACTGCAGTATTAGTAACCAGCAAGATTCCTACTAAACAGTTACTAAATTATTAAATATTTCAAAATCTGTTTCCAGTATATGAGTAGGAAAGTAAAATACATAAATGTTTCATAACATTTGCACAGAGAAATATACATGATTCACCTCTTTCTGTCTTCCACACCTACCTGGCCCAAACCATACCCATTTCAGCCTATCCTGAGCACCGAAGCTGCATTATTCATCTCTTCTTTCTCTATTATGGAAGTCAAACTGCATTACAAAACTCTGACAGTCTTGTAATCAAGTTAGAATCTACTTACAGTCGGGGCATATTGCAGCTGATACACTAGAGGGAAGGGATGACATCCAGGGGGACTGTTGTGGTTTAGCCCCAGCTGGCTTCTTGGTCCCACACAGCCCATCACTCACTCCCCCACCAGTGGGATGGGGGAGACAATCAGAAAGGTAAAAGTGAGAAAGCCCATGGGTTGAGATAAGAACAGTTTAATAATTAAAATAAAACAATAATAATAACAACAATAATAATGTAATGAAAAGGAAAATAATGAGAGAGAGGCGAAACCCAGGCAAGAGGAAGAGGGAATGAACAACCAAAACAAACAATACGTGATGCAGCTGCTCACCACCTGCTGACCTGACACCGCCAGACTAAACAACCCCAGTTCCCTCAACCTCTCCTCATAAGACCTGCTGTCCAGACCCTTCACTAGCTCTGTTGCCTTTCTTTGGACACGCTCCAGCAACTCAATCTCCCTTTTGTAGTGAGGGGCTCAAAACTGAACACCCTATTCAAGGTGTGGTCTCACCAGAGCCGAGTACAGGGGTACAATCACTTCCCTAGTATTCCTGGCCACACTATTCCTGATACAAGCCAGGATGCTGTTGGCCTTCTTGGTTACCTGGGCACACTGCTGGCTCATATTCATCCGGCTGTTGACCAACACTCCCAGGTCCTTTTCTGCTGGCGGCTTTCCAGCCACACTTCCCCAAGCCTGTAGCATTGCATGGGGTTGTTGCAGGACCCAGCACTTGGCCTTGTTAAACCTCATAGAGTTGGTCTCGGCCCATCAATCCAGCCTGTTCAGGTCCCTTTGTAGAGTCTTCCTACCCTCAAGCAGATCAACACTCCCGCCCAACTTGGTGTCGCTGCAGATTTACTGAGGGTGCACTCAATCCCCTCATCCAGATAATATACAAGACTAGTCCCAACACTGGGCCCTGGGGAACCCCACCCATGACTGGCCACCAGCTGGATTTAGCTCCAGTCACCACAACTCTCTGGGCTGGGCTGAAATTCTGAGCTGAATACTTAGCTTTAAATGGGTGAAAAAAGTAATCTACTCTAGGGTGTAGCTCAGGAATGGTCATAGAAGCATAGCAGCTTTGAACTGTTCTCTAATTCCCTTTCTTCTCAGTGATGTTTCTATTGCAGAAGTATCAGTGGGAAATCCTGTGATTTTTGTTGTTGACAATCCTGATGGTTTGAGTTGTCAAGTTGCAGCCTCAAAACCTGGTGAGAAGGGTCATGTAAGGAGACACACAGGATACTAGTTGTACATAGTAATGGCATTAGAGACAGGCATTAAAGGGATTATTTCACCTGTCCATATGGCTTTTATCTAGACTAAAATAATTTAATTTTCTGAAGTAATCCTTCAAAAG
Source organism: Phalacrocorax aristotelis (assembly GCF_949628215.1). NCBI lineage: Eukaryota > Metazoa > Chordata > Aves > Suliformes > Phalacrocoracidae > Phalacrocorax > Phalacrocorax aristotelis. The sequence goes on from NC_134279.1 coordinate 21,519,453, forward strand.
TTAGTTCTAATTTTATAAACTAATTTTCCAAGATGACAAGAAAAAAAAAAAGATGAGACAGAGTGAGGAATTAAAATATAAGACTATAGCATAGGCCAGGAGAACCAATACAGTGGTGAAATGAAAACAAGCAGCTGGAACCTGTGGTAAATTGTTCTTTTGGCAATGTGTTTGCATAGGGAGAATGGTTTTTTGTATCAATGTAAATGCATTGGAAGACCACAGAAATTCAGGCTCCAAGGCTTTCAGGAAATCAAAGATGAGGGAACTAAGCTTTCTGATTTTAAATTGTAGAAGCAATCTGATTGGGGAGATCATTTACTGAATACAGTCTAGAACATCTCAGACTTTGTGGGAGTCATTCTGATATTCTGAATAGACTTGGAGTGTAATCTTTAATGCAGCAATGGTCTGTCATGCTTCAGAACTAGATATGGTGAATGCAGTTATCACGCTTTGCAAGTTGCTTCTGACAGAAAAGTTACTTGTGTTGGATTGTGTTGGAACTGCATGACATGTGAAGTAGATGCAGAATACAGAAGAAATAGTAATTGGGGGAAAATGGAAAAGAAGGTGTGGGGTGAGGGAGATGGAAAGCAACCAAAAGTAAAAAAAAATAATAGAGGAAATCCTTACCATGGAACAAGTGGATCAAATCAGCTGGGGAAAGGAGTTGCTTTGCTTTTTCATCAGCAGGATTTTGGTCCAAAGACAATACATGAACAAATGAAGAGTAGCAATGTACCAGAGGCTCTGCTGCCATTTTGCTGTGTTATTTAGAAATAAATGAAGAGGTGTTCAGGTAGCTCTACAACTACTGCTCCTGTATACAAGGACTATATGATTAAAAATAGGTTTCAAGGCACACTGAATCTTTCCGCAAGTCTTCAGGTAGTTTCTCTGCCACATTAAGTTATTATTTCCGTCACGGCATGGAAAGGGTGGACAGCTTGGGTGCAAAACCAGATAATTCTAGTGATCAATATAAAGGACCTGTAGAGGATGGTATATAACTCAGATGGAAAAAAGAGAGCCGAAGGAGGGCACAGATTTCATATCTTTTAACTTATTCGGTTTCAGAAAACTAACCCAAACAGAAGAAAAATAGATGTAAAAAATATCACAACAGTGGACTGTTCTTCAGGTAGTTGCACTTGTGAGTTTAACTTGTGATTTCCATAGTTTTGTTTGTTTGTTTGTTTTACTCTGTGGGACATTTCATAATGTAGTGCAATACTTTTGGTTTACTTTAGTATTTTAAGTTTAAAAATACATTTGAAGCTATTTGGAAGCACAGCAGAAACGAAAGGTTGCCAAAAGTGTGTTTGTCATGTGAATATGGGTAGGAAAATTAATGAATCACCGAAGTAGTGAATACACTATGGGAAAATAAGTTGATTGCTTCCTCCAAATTAAGTAAAAATAAGTGATGTCATGGATCACTTGCATCTTGGTAAATAAGTAATGACCTTTGTTTTAGGTGGTTGCCCTCCCTGGAGCACCTACTCTTGTAAAAAGAAGACATTCATTATTCATTGCACCTCTAAAATGTCCCAATACAATTCGTGATAGTTACTTTGCATTTGAAATAACATGGGGTGTGTATATGTTTCTCAGTCATTTTTAAAAAAATCCTGTCTTTACTTGGAGTGTATGTAGTGGAGGAGCTGGAATGCACAGAGCTTGCAATTGCTGATGGCCCAGTTGAGAGCATCTGGGTAAGGATTAAAGGACAGACAAAACAGATGTTGTTGTGGGAGTGCACTATAGGCCACTCAGCCAGATGGATGACACCGATGAGCTATTCTTCAAGGAATTAATGGATGTCTCTAAGTCATATGCCCTTGTCCTTACAGGGGACTTCAACTTGCCAGATGTCAACTGGGAATATCACACAGCTGGTACCAACAGGTCCAGAAGATTCCTAAACTGTCTGGACAATAACTTCTTGGTACAGGTACTAAGGGAACTTAGTAGACAAGGACAGGTGTCTTCCTCAATTTGTTGCTTATTAAAAGAGAGGGTCTTGTGAGTGAAGTGGAGATTGGTGGCTGCCTTGGCCACAGCAACCATGAAGCAGTCAAATTTAAAATCTATGGTCACAGGAGGAAACTGCCAGCAAGACCTCAAGTCTGGATATGAGGAGAGCAGGCTTCAAGGCTGCTCAGGGAACTACTTAATAAGGTCCCTGGGAAAAAGCTTTTAAGGGTACTGGATTCCATCAGTGCTGGTCGCTTTTTAAGTACCATCTCCTAAAAGCACAGGAGCATGCAACTCAGGTGAGGCAGAAGGCCAGTTTGGCTGAGCAGGGATCTTCCTCTAGAAATAAGGACTACAGGAACATTGTTCACCACTACAGGGAGGAAATACATGCAGCCAAAGCTCAGTTAGAGTTGAAGCTGGCCAGTACTGTAAGGGACAGTATGGACTTTTTAAAATATGTTAATGACAAAGGCAAGCCAAAAATAACATTGGCTTGTTGCTTGATGAGAATGCTCACCTCACAAGCAGGGACACAGAAAAGGCAGATATGTTTAATGCTTTCTTCACCTCGGTCTTCAACACTGATGGTGGCCTCTGGGACCCACAGAGCCCTGGGGTAGAGAACCATGACTGTGGGAATTATAAAGTCCCAATCAGCCCTGAACAAGCGTGGGACTTGCTGCTTCAGCTGGATCCGTATAAGTCGATGAGGCATGATGGGATTCATCCAAGGGTACTTAAAGAGATGGCTGATGGCATAGAGAGACCTCTCTCAATGATTTTTCAATGCTCTTGAGAATCTGGAGAGGTGCCAGTTGACTGGAAGCTTGCAAATATTGTCCCAGTCTTCAAGAAGAGCAACAGGGATGACCCTGGTAACTATAGGCCCATCAGTCTCACTTCTGTGCCTGGCAAAATTATGGAGAAGATTATTCTGTGAGTTATTGAAAAACACCTGAAAGACAAAGCAGTAATTGGTCCTAGCCAGCATGGTTTCATGAGGGGAAAGTCCTGCCTAACAAACTTAATTTCCTTTTCTGACAAGGTTTCCCAACTAGTTTGCTGATAACACAAAATTGGGAGGAGCTGTTGACACTCTTGAGGGCAGAGAGGCCCTGCAAAGGCATGCGGACAGAGTGGAGAGGTGGCCAGTCACCAACCATATGAAGTTTAACAAGGGCAAGTGCTGGATTTTACACGTGGGGCACAGCAACCCTGGATGTACATACAGACTGAAGAACGAGAGGCTGGAGAGCAGCTCTGCAGGGAGGGACCTGGGGGTCCTGGTTAAAAGCAAGTTGCACATGAGCCAACAGTGTGCCCTGGCAGCCAAGAGGGCCAACCGTGTCCTGGTGTGCATCAAGCCCTGCATTGCAGCCAGTCGAGGGAGGGGATTGTCCTGCTCTATTCTGCACTGGTGAGGCCTCACCTCGAGTGCTGTGTGCAGTTTTGGGCACCACAGTACACTACAGATGTAAAGCTACTGGAGAGTGTCCAGAGAAGGTCCACAAAGTTGGTGAAGAGTTTAGAGGAGAAAGCATATGATGAGTGGCTGAGGAGCCAGGAGAAGAGGTGACTAAGGGGAGACCTCATTGCGGTCTACAGCTTCCTCACAAGGGGAGGAGGAGGGGCAGGTGATGGTCTCTTCTCTCTGTTGACCAAAGATAGGACCCAAGGGAATGGCAGGAAGATGTGCCAGGGGAGGTTTAGGCTGGATATTAGGAAAAGGTTCTTCCCCCAGAGCGTGGTGGAGCACAGGAACAGGCTCCCCAGGGAGGCAGTCACGACATCAGGCCTGATGATATTCAGGAAGCACTTGGAGAATGCCCTCATAGAGATGGTGTGAATTTGGGGTTGTCCTGTGCAGGGACGGGAGTTGGACTTGGTGATCCTTGTGGGTCCCTTCCAACTCATGACATTCTATGATTCTATGATTTAGACTAATATGTAGTGTAGCTGTGCTGCTTCTTTCACTGCAGACTACACTAATTTGAATTTATTTGTACATGCCATGGGCTAAAAACATGTACAAAGCAGTTCCTACTGCTCAAAGAGCAATTTCCCAAGCTGTGATAACTTGCTTGTGTTTCTGAACCAGTGATAAGCTGAGTGAGGAAATATTACTTCAGCACACCACCTTTTACTAGGAGTTCATAATTAGCAGGCCAGCTGCTCAGTGTCTTGCCAGGGACAGTATGATTACAACCACTTACAAAAGGGAAGGCCCCAACAGGTGATGCTGTTAATGCATTTCTGATCTAACACATGCAAGACTAATATATACTTATAGTGGGATATGAACTAAAATCTGCTTAGAGAGGAACTGGAGTTTATTCCATTGACGAGAGTTTAAGGGACTACAAAAGCTGATGCTTTTCACTCTTTCCACACAGCAGTCAAAAGGATGCCTCATAGTTTTAACAGCACTGCTACATTGTAGTATTTTGTGTGTCCACACCGTTCCACTCAAGCATGTTGACAGCCTTTTTAAGAATCTTCCCACCTACCTTTTCTCATACCAAGCAGTAGTAATACCTTTTTCAGCCTCTGCTGTTTTAGTAAGGAAAATTATTTTTATAAGTGCCATAATTAAGTGGAAGCAGAGAGCCACTGAACAAACAAACCATTAAATTGCATTGAAATCCACTGCCTTCAAAGGCAAAATCTAATTAAGATTTAAACTGAAATGTTAATTGCACAGTACTGAGATTCACCATGCATTATGGGTATATTATCAGTTTTCTAACTTGAGTAATTTCAGAGAGGCAAATGCAACTTCTGGGACCCATGTTATGACAGGGAAATGGACTTAATTACTAGCAGGAAAATATTTTCTTCACAGTTGTTTTAAGGCAAAATATCTGAAGAGAACTTGCTAAGAGCTTGGGAACATAGAGCACCGTGTAAATCATAATGTAGTATTAGGATTATCCTCAGAACTATTCACGGATTACTTTTCAATTTTAATCAGCTCAGCATAGTTTGGAGAGAACTGAACCTACTGTTAACATTTCTGCAAATAACCAGATTCTAAGAAAAAACCATGAACAAAACAGAAGAATTAAACCAACTTATTTTTCATGTACTTTAAGAAAACAAAGAAGCCCTATTCTATGTCAGCACCATTCAATCCTCAGAAAAGACAGCATTTCAAAACAGATTTTTTTCTGAACTACTTTTTCTATATGAAAACTTTAAAAGAGGAGAAACATTCTGTCCTCTATGCACTTTTGCTTTGTTTTTGGCTCTCAGCTAATTCATAATAATATATAAGCCTCCAACTGAGGCCTAACACTTGGGAATTTGATTATCTTTTGCTTTTATAGAGACTTAGGTTAACTAAGGCTCAGCTCCTTAAAGGTATTATGTACTTGCTTACTACTGAATTCAGCACCTAAATATCTTTGAGAATTTAAGTGTTAAGTGCCTACTTCTTGTAATGGGGTTCCGGTGCCCAGGTAAAATTGGCACTTTCAATTTTTTTTCCTATTGCTTTGAACCTTCACTCCCATATTTAGGAGTTTTTCATATATGCTTAGATGTGTGCAGGTGACATGACTAGGCTGTTTGTAACCATATTTTAGAATTCCTCATTTAATGTCATTTGTATAGGACAAATGACTACTTGCTAGACATAGGTGAAAAATGAACACAGTATATTCATTCAAAATTATGCATATAAATCAAAACTAGACTGTCCTTTTGTTACAAATTTTCTGCTATGTACTGTCAGCTATTTTTGCCAATTTTCAGTGAAGGAATTTTGTTTGCATTGATGACAGAAGAAGAGTTATTCTTCAGATTGACCTGTAGATCTTTGTCTACAGATGAGTAATACTGTTATTGCAGATACATATTTGTGATTTTCAAAGTTCGGTTGTCCGCTGAAGTAAAAGAAGTGAGGTTGGTTTTGGCAAGCAGTTAAAGCCCATGGAAAACAAGCTGTTGGATGAAACTACCTACAGATGGAAAATTTTTCATACCCAGGAGGAATCAGGCAAATAGCTCAATAGAATAACCCATAGGCTGACATTTTTTATTCACAAAAACAATCAGGTCATTTCATGAATGATTTGTGAGCAGAAAATAGAACTAAATTCACAGCTAATACTCCTTGTAATAAATTATTCAACCAAGTCTACTTTTTGCCTAAACAGCATAGCTATAAATAGCCTTCCTCTATAACAGTAGAGTTTTTCACCAAGGAAAAGCACATTTGAAGAGTGTAGGATCTCCCGTCTCTGTGAATGAGCCACTTAAAAATGGACTATTAATGCAGTCATTTTTATAGTCTGTTTCTTGCATCCTGATTAAATCAGGGTACAATCAATACAAGTAGATTAATAGCTCAATATATAAAATGTTAAGGATGTAAGTACCACATTCAGTAATTATACATGTATTTAAAATGAGAGAATTATGCACCAAGAGAGGTTTTTAAAAGTGTTCTGCACTTACACCTAGGGTCAATTCATTAAAGAAACCTCAATGTCTAAGACTAGACAGCTTTCAAAAGTATAGGAAATAGGCTCCACAGTCCAAGCTCTGTTGAAATGACTTAAATCTTAAAAGCCTAATTCTGCAGTTCTTGAAGGTGTAATTCATATCTCTGGAGGAGAGCTAACCACCACTACATTTTCATATAGACAGCATGAACTGTATGCTGTTAAAGGATCAGATACTAAAACAATAACACAGGTACACTAGAACACCATTCACACTATCTCACTAATCAAATATCTATTACTTCCCCTGAAATTGATGGGCATTTAGTTTGCAAAGCCGCGAAAATAAAGGGTCATTTTGGTTATTTGGCACTTTATGAAAAAAATAAATAAATATCAGAGAGGAGAATAAAAAATTAAAAAGAGCCAGGCTTCTTGAAGAAGGCGTTTTTCTGTCAGCGAGAATAAGAACATCTTAATTGTAGTTACTTTTGGGGCTTTACAGATACAAAGAGCTCCTGCAGCTGTAAGACAGACTACTGGGGAACAGGGACAAATCAGAGGATGAGCATGAAAGTAAAACTCACAAGGTGAACTCTTTTAAAAAAGAGCTGATAACACATGTTAATACTTTCCTGCATATGCCTTTATTAACCTAGCAATAAATAGATGCCACACATCACTTTCCAGAAGATGTCTTGAAATGCATACAGTATACAGCCAGAAGCACATTAACTTTTGTATAGTTTAACATACATATAATTTTGCATTTATATACTAAGGCTAAAAAGTATGCTTTTTGTAATCCAAGAGTTCAAAATGAAAATCATATGCTACTTTCCTGAAGTGACAGGTGCCCTTTATTTTTTATTCTAGGAACTAAATTGTTCCATCGCTTTATCAGGCACTGGCCCTTCCTAAAGATACCTGCTGTCACATACCTACTGTTGACCATCTTTAGATCAGGCCAGTAAGAATCACTTCCCCTTTTTGGAAGACTGTGTGGCCCATTGCTGTGAATAAGCAATCATTCTTAGCATTTATCATGTATATCCTGTGGCAAGGAGTTTTGCAGGAATTATAACCAATTTTCACAGTATTATGGAGTTAGGACAGCCTACACTGCATTATTTCACATCCAGCTGAGGCCTTATAGGATGACAGAAGGTGGGAGAAAGTTGTGAGGAGCAACACACACTGCATAAGATGCACTGCACTGTCTATCTCATCATGTGCTAGCCCAGCTCCATGGTTTTGTCTTGCCTCCAGGATATTTTGGACTACTCGATCCTGTCATGGTTTCAGCTGGGGTAGAGTTAATTTTCCTCCTAGCAGCTAGTATAGTGCTCTGTTCTGGATTTAGTATGAGAATAATGTTGATAACACACTGGTGTTTTAGTGGTTGCTAAGTAGTGCTTACACTAGTTGAGGACCTTTCTGGCCTCCCATGCTCTGCCAGGGGCACAAGAAGCCAGGAAGGGAGGGGACACAGCCAAGAGAGCTGATCCAATCTGGCCAAAGGGATATTCCATACCATATGATGTCATGCTCAGTACATTAACCACAGGGAGTTGGCCAGGGGGCAGTGATCACTGCTCAGGGACTGGCTGGGCATCAGTTGGTGGGTAGTGAGCAGTTCCGTCACTTGTTTTTTCCCTGTGTTTCACTTCTCTCTCTTTTTCATTGTTTTCCTTTTCATTACATCATCATCATAATCACCATCATCGTTGTTATTATTATTATTATTGTTGCTGTTGTTATTTTATTTTAATTATTGAATTTTTCTTATCTCAACCCATGAGTTTTCTTACTTTTGCCCTTCTGATTCTCTCCCTCATCCCACTGGGGTGGTGGGGTGTGAGTGAGCAGCTGTGTGGTGTTTAGCTGCCTGCCACGTTACACCACAACAGAACTCTTGGACAGGATAAGCTCCCCAGTAAGTTCCAGCACAGAACAAACTGCAGTCCTCAGCATGAACAAGTTGGCTGGAAAAGCCTGGCATCCATTGCTATTTAAGCACAGAAGATGGGGAAAGGCAGGGAAGGGGGATATATAGTAATGAAATAACAACTTATTCAGTCCATTCTTGCCCCCAGGACCTGGAACAACATCCTTCACTTTCAAAGGTTCACAGATTTCAGATTATCCTGTATGTATAGCAAAGACTAGAGCAACTGATCCAGAAAAATGTTGCATCTAGCCCATAATATCGGACTAAGCTGTAGCTACACTGCCAGAAATGTATCAAGTTGAAGGTTGTGCAAGGGACATCTGAATATCGTTGGCATTCCTCCTTGAGCATAGCCCTGCCTATGCTAATGAAACCACACATCTCTGGTAGGGAGTTAAAGCTTTTTTTCCTCTTGCTCACCTGTCTCTCATTCTTCAGCTTTCACATCACCCCAGATGTAAGGACTATGCATGTATTTTTGTAATGTTCTATAAAGCATTAAGTTCTCCATTTGATTGGTGTGTAAGTATTAATGCATCTCAGAGCCAGCACATACTGACAAGGACCCCTGCAGAGAGTGTCAGATGTGATAGCAAATGCAACTATACTCAGAAGATAGCAGCTGCCAGAGGGGACTAACTAACCAGCTCTTAACGAAATGCCAATTTTAACTTGAACTGACAAAAGAAAAATTCATAGTTCTTACAAAAGCAGGAGGCACTTCCTTTCACACACAAACAAAACTTTCTAGATCACCTTGTTGAGCAAAGCAGGTACAATTGTCCCCCAGTCCTTTCTAAAAGAAAACATATTCAATAGAGACATCAAGTCAAACACCTATTTCAGGCTAATTTAGTCCAATAACTTGCACAACTGGAAAAAAGATGATGCAAACAGCTAGTTATGCTTCTGAACAACTTGCTAATAACAATTCTCCAGGGATCTGACCTTTCCAAGAAAGATTCCAAACAATGAATAAATTAATCTCTTGATAATCCTTTCTCTAGACAGAACATGACCAAAGTGGGAGGTATTTGGAAGGTTTTGCCTTTCATAGCATATACAGGAAAGCAACAAAATAAGAACACTCTTATCACATCAAGATACTCCGGTAAATCAATGCTTATTTTTCCTGATTATACTTGCTGCCAAAATTCCTCAGAGGAAATCTATTAAAAATAGTGAAATAACAGGTTTTTTAACTAATACTTTAATGTCATAAGAGGAATTATCAATTTTACACCAGGATCTCAAGATAATACAAGCTTCTTTATTTCCCTATCTGTGCTAGCCTTTACAGGCCTAGATAAAGATGTACTAAAAAAAAGATGCATGTCTTATATCCACTATACTGCATATAGTGTTCCACTTTGTTCCAGGTTTTTATTGTTTTCCAGTATCAAATCACAAATTTTATTCCTAGATACCTGTTGGGTTTTCTTCAATAATAATTAATGATCTTTCTGTTGCCTTTAGGTATGACCTCTATTTTTAGGCTATTATTATCCACATGCCCAGGAAGATGCTATGTGTTCTTTCTGTTACTTGTGCATTCCTTCTAGAAAAAAAAACCTTCTTTGCTAGCATGCTACTATTTTCCAGAGAAGTTATTTTTGCTTTATAGATTTTCTAAAATAATCAATACTGTGTAAAATGGGCAAAGTTTTGGTTTTTTCATTAGAACTCTGACTGCCCATAAGTTTATTTTTGGTGAAAGATATATATGGGATGCAATGTTTTGAGTATGAGATATAGGGGGTGTTGTTTTTGAAAGAACCTTGATGTATCATTATTTTATTTGAATTATAGTGCCAAGGCTTCATCACCTAAGGACTATAAGAGACTGTTATTTTTCTGAAGCACCTGCACACACTGTTAACAGGGAATTTAAAAAAAAAAAAAACAACCCACAACCCAAAAAAACCAACAAACTACCCACAGATTTCTATTGGATGCTGTCAATTCTTTGAGATTTTCCATGAATGCTTTTCTATAAGTTTTTCTATGAATGCTTTATTTTGAAAAAATATTCTCAGAAATATCATATTTTAACATTTCCCAAAATAAGTAATATTTTTCATCTGAATGCATAGTGAGACAATTAAAAGTTACCACAATTACTAGGGTAATTTTCTTCTTTCAACTGTTTTGTTTTCTCCCCTTCAAGTGTTTGAGCCACAGAGGTTGACAACATTTCATCCTTTTATCCTGGTTTGGGATGTGATTTTATTTTTAATCCCAAATCTTTGGGAGTGTAAATAACTCCCCTTGAGGTATTTACTTGCAGGTTACAACAGGCCTGCCTAAAAGCAAGAAGATAAACAGAGATAGGTGATGGCCTGCCCAAGGGAATACAGGGCTCCAGTGGGAAGGATCAAGGGAGAGAAGCAAACCCTCCTCTTTAAGAATGGCTCCTCAGAAATAAATGAAGTCACCAAATTCCTAACAAAATTTTTCCACAGACTGCATGGTATGGAGAAGAGTCAATAATCCAGTATGTAAGAACACCATTTGCCCAGTGATTCCACTCACAGCTAAAGGGAGACTGGAAAAGGATTGAAAGGAAGTCCTTAGTACCAGACAGTAGAGAAAGAGGCAATGACCTCATTACCAAGTAAGTGCTACACAAAGGGCTAATTAAAGTGCTACATACTTTTAAAATATTTCTTTTCTTTTTGTCCCATCCCACAAAGAACACTTTATAAATTCTGTCTTGTCAGCTTAACACATGGGGACAAAAATGCATCAAATGCTTGAGTAAACTGGGGTTTATGGTGTTTGCAAGATTATGACAGGAATTTTTCCTTAAGGAAAGTGGGTCATCCACTTTTCTGTGTGGGTGATTTGCATTACAAATATCTCTCATTCTATTACAAAACCAGAATTGAAATCCTAAGCCAAGCAGCTAATTTCCAGCTCTCTGGAAGTATAGGATTTCTTCCCTGAGGTGTATTTTCTCTGGTTTCATTTCTAAGACTTCCAGAGTCTTAACAGTGCAGTGAGTCAAATGTGCATCACACTGAAACCAACTAGTCTTTTTTATTATTGTTGGGTTTTAGAGTTTGCAGATGCCTTTGAGAAGTTGTTGTTATTACATGCCCTGTGGTGACACTTCACTGAATTACAATTGACATTAAGGACCAGCCCAGGGTGCATGTGAGGGGAGCTTATCCCGGGACTACTGCTTGCTTCCCTCCACCAAAGATGAATGTCAGAGCAGGGGTCCTGGAGCAATTCTGTGGCTGACTGAGAGCAAATTCATAATGAAAATGCAAGTAGCACCTGTTGTCCATCCTAAGAGAACCAACTGCAATTGCATACTGGGTTTTGCCATAGAAAACCCAGCCTTACATCTCCTAGTTAGGTTAAAGCTGTTTATGCACCTATTTTGAGAATATTTCTTTGCATAGACTGCTTTAGTAGTTACTTCAATAAAATAATTTCAGATCTGTAAAATTTCCAGAGCTATACCATCCCTCATTTATTAGCAAAGCCAACTTCCCTCCACTTCAGTTTTTTTCCTGTCATACCATCATAAGAACAGTTTTATGTCCTTTTTCAGCTGCAACTGTCATTTATTTCTTACCACCTTCTTAACTTGTCTTTTCTGGGTCAGCCTCTTCTGGCCTATGGCAATTTTTGCCCACATAAAGTGGGACATTCAGACTAAAGTCAGGGCTTGTCAACAGTGTTTCTATGAAGTCTAAATTGTTGGGGGGAAAAAATATCACTTCAATGTCATTTGTGTTTGTAGGAGGACTTTTTGAGCAAAATATACAAAATTATTGAAACAGTCTTGACTTCAGTTCATCACCATGCAGGAATACCCTTTTTCTCTCTTTTCTCCCCCACTCTCCCTTCTTTACTGGTAGGGTAGAAAGGGGAAGAGACAAAAGGGAGAAGCAACGTCTAATGAAAGAGAAGCATGTGTGTGCAAATATATATAAATGAAAAAAAAGCCAGTAAAACCCCCCAAATTTTAGTAAGCTATAGATTTAGAACCTTTCTCAAAATACAGCATAAAAATAATTTGGTTACTGACAACTTCTGTGTTTCTAAGCACCTCAGGGTCTGGTGGAAGGGAATTCAGCTGTAGGCTGAATGAATGCAAGCAGTTGATGACTTTGTATATGTAAGTACATTATACATCCTCTTTGACTTTTGGGGTTTTTTCTGCTTCATTCTTAGAACTCTGCACATTTTTTTTTCTAACAGCATATAGCAGACTGTAGGCTCAGATTTTAGTTATTTATTTATTTTTTAAATAATGTAAGACATTAAGACACCCATTCAAAATTGGTTACAAAGCAAGGAAATGTGAGGAACTGTCTGAAGGATTTAGTATTTCTTATTCCAGGCAAAAATATTGCGCTTCTGTATCTTTCCACATTATTTCCAGTTTTGTAACAATATTTTAGTATTAGAAAATATTATGCATTGCTCCAATGCCTTTCAGTCAGTCCCATCTTCCTCCTGATATTTTTCTAGCAGCCCTCAGCCTACAAATATCTGCCTTTTAAATATTGATGTCTATGTAACAAGACTTCTTTGGAATAACTCATTTGTCCTTCAATCACTGTGTGACTACTGCCATGTTTAAAGCCTCTGTCCTTGAAAGTGACCCAGGTATCTCCTTAATACACAGCATTCTGTTCTGCAACACTGCACAGAGAACGCGGGAGGGAAGAAGGCTGCAGTGGTGACTTCCCTCTCCCCCCTCGCCCAAAATGCATTCCAGTCTTCCCAGCTTATTTTTATTTCACATTCTTACACAACTGTGTTCAAACCACCCCTGCCTCTACTTGAAAATATCCAAATCTGTCCTTTTCTAATCCATCTTATAGAAGCTATTGTTTCAAGATGTACCACCTCCAGAGTAATCCTCGCTGTCTGCCTTGCTCAGGAATACAGGTGGGAAACGTTTTTCCCAGCTGTGACAATTTTCAGGATTTAGAAACTCAATATACAAAATCTGAACAAACCCAAAATTTAGGGGAGGAAAAGAGGGAAAAGAAATACTGCACTATTGCCCAGAGTAGGACCTAAAAATGGCCCAGACTCAAAACAGGCTTTCAAAGTCCAGACGCCTGCTCTGAAGTTAATTAAAATCAAATTAATTAAATTAAATATTTTATTTCAGAATTCTTTTTCAGGTCTACATTCTACACATCACTCTGTTGGCACTGCATTAGTAGTGTGTGGATCTTTGTGAATGTACATGTTATTGTTCTGTGTCTGCAAAATACAGCAAAGCTAGAGTTCATCCCTGCTCAGTGAATATTTTCTGTTTTATTTGTTGTGTACAACATCCAGAACAAGCCAGCCAGGGGAGCTCAAAGTATATCAGTGTCCTTAGGAGTGATATTTTCATAGGTACCAGTAACACTGACCTACCGCTGTTCCTATTGATTTAATCACAAATCAAGGCCAAATCACCTTTTAAATACTGCTAACATGTTGTCTTCAATAGTGTAATTCATGAACATTTCATTCACCCTCCTTGAAATAAATCTGTGTGTTACTTTGCTGACCTGTTACTTTTAGCTACCCCACAGCTACTTTCAGATCACACACTATATATGCAGCAACATTTTTTTTCTGCTTTAGACACCTTGTCGTCTTACATCTAATGTAATTAATATTTGTTTCCCTAACTCTTACTTAGTAGAAAAGATACAGAAAATAAATTATCATCTAACGCATGGAATGGCTCCTCTCTAAGGAAAAATTTAATAGAAAGAACGTGCGGTTTGGAAAGCAATTGAACAGGAATACGACAGAGGTACCTAAAATTATGAGCAATATGGGAAATGTGAATTGGGAACAATTATTCATTGTGTCTTGCAGTACAGAATCTATGGTGAAGAAAATGAATTTTTCAGGGAATACTGTTTCATACACCGTATAGTTAAAGCAGGCAGCTCCCTATCACAGGAAGGTGTTGAGACTCAATACAAAGAGTTCAAGAAAAAGTAATAGAAAAAAAAATGTTACAGAGGGCTAAAGAAAACCACATGCTGAAAGCAATGCTTATGATTTTCCTAAGCCTCAGACTGTGGGAAGGTGGAGGATGTAAAGGGAAAAGCCTAACCCTATTAATATGTGTTCCTAAGCATTTGGCCACTGTCCCAGACAGGTAGTGAGATGGTTTGAGTCACTATAGCCATTCTTTTTATGGGTGTTTTAAAATTTGGAGTATTTAAAATTTTTATTCTTTTCACTATATTACTACAAATTATGATTTCCTATTTGGAATATGGTAAACACACTGCATTTCTGGCGTGCCAAAGAAGAATTAATTAGCATACAGGTGTGTGTCGTCTAGTACATAGTATGTTTGTCACATACTATGCTGGGAGGCAGGAAGAGGTAAATGACAAATATGTTTGACGATGTGAGTAAAATATTGAATACAAGATTCAGTAAAACTGGACAAACTGGAATTAAAAGTTCTCACTCTGAACTTAAAAGCCTTGGTTCTTTGCAAGTAGGGTAATGTATGTGATTGCAAAAGAGTGGAATTGTGAATGAAGAAACAAGAGTGGAAGAATTCTCAGGATTCAAGTTGAATTAACATCCTGGAAGTATTTTACTCTTAAGTTCCTGTCTCTACTAGTAATTTTTGATTAAACCTTTCAAATGCAACAGTCTGCTTGTGATTCAATTTTCTTGCCTGTTCTACTGACACATCCATTTTTATCTGAGGTATGGGATGGTTAAAAAATATTAGCAAAACGTCAGGTTTCCTGATTCTGTCCTTAAAACAGAAGTTGTTCTGCGAGGGAAAGCAACCATGTACAGTTGTTCTGAATCTGGTTCTCACTGGAGTTAGAAGAAAACATGCCTATTTGAGGTCAGTTGTGAACAAGCCAGATATTGCAGTGCACACACGTGGATGTGATTATGCGTTGACTTCAAGAAGAAAGTTATAGCATATGAAAAGAAACTTGAACACTAAAATATAAAATTATATAATATATTTATATAAAAATTAATATTTCAATTCACCAATTTAATATTTAGGTAAAAATAGGAAAGTACAAAATTTCTTTTTCCTAGATGATCTGATAAACAGTGATAGTCTGGGGCTCTAAACGCAGTTTCTGACTTTGCCACAGGCTAACTATGGTCTTGGCAAGTCTGTTACTTTCTCTGGGCATTAATTCTTCAGCATCAGGGTAAAAGTACTTCCTTCATTTGTCCTCCTTGTTCGGTCACTAAATCACTCCTACTGCCCTCCACAATAGACATAGCCCAGGGAAGTTCTGCATTGTTAAGCAGTGCAACTACCATACACATAACAGTGACTAAACTATACAATCTTTTTTTATGTGCACCAGAGCAAAGGTTGAATTACAATACCTGACTGCTAATCTGACAGGGAAGTGGTTCTCTGAGAGGTTTTGTCTCTAGATTACAGGGTTACATGTTTGTCTGCCAGATATTTTCTACTTTTAAGAAGTGGAGCTGCATTGCTTTCATTACCCCTAAGGAAATTAGGGAAGAAACTGACTAACCTTATTCTTTGCACAATATGCAGTTGAGTGGAAATTAATATAAGATTGGAAATATTTTAGCACTCTGCAGGGGTGATCAAATTGCCTCTTTTTATCTAAATAGCAGCAGTTGGACTCATTGCCATGCTGCATTTGGCTTCTCTGTGACACCACTGTCACCAGAACCAAATTACTTCATTGATCAAGATCCTGAGCAGAAATGGCAGTAGAAAAGATGCCACTGGAATAGGTGAGAAATCTATTTCAATCAGAAGAAAAGCCTAAACAATTGAAAATAAACTGCAAAATAAAAACTGCAACATATTTCTAGTTGGGACCAGCAAAAATTTAATTTACATAATGTTGATGCAATTCGTTTTTATAATGTCAAAATGTTTCACCTTATTTAGTTATTAGATTTGATTTATTGCCTTGTTTAGCTTAGATTTGAATTACTATTCAAATATTAAACAGAATCTGTGAAATATAATAATTTGTGAAAATAAATATTAGTGTTATATTCCAAATGAAATTATTTGGAATGATAACATCTAAGCAGCTTACCTTACCAAAATGACTCACACTTCTCTTAGAAAGCCAGCTGCTTGATATTAATGAAATAAAATGGGAATACCAGAGCAAATTTTTTGAAAATTTTCCTGATCAAAACTCCTGTTGAAAGTAGCATATTTCTGTAAAACATTGATCTTGAGGAAACTGTACTTTTTAATGGAGAATCATTCCGCTAATTGCCTTCTAGAGGATCCAGACATTGTGTTATCCTGATAAGTGGGTTCATTTGCAGGGTGCACAAAACACCAAACTACACGCAGAGTGGAGGTATTTCATTCAAGTCATTTTTGCACAAAGATTGGTCCTGGGTGGTAGCCCACACAGCTAGCATCCCGCTCCGAGAAACTACAAGGCATTTATACAGTTAAATGTGTCAGTCACAGCTAATATTCACACACCTCAACTAATAATTGGTTAATTTCTTTCTCCCTTCGATGTAAAGGTACAGCTCACTTTTAATTTACCACACATGCTCAGGGAGTAAGGGACTTCCTAGAGGGGGGGAGGTTCCTGGCCTATGGGCCTGATGTTTTAGGATTACAATGAGGATAGCTCCCCTACTGGGCACTTTGTGTTAGTTCTTATCAACATCCCAGTTAGTTGTTCTCCTTGACTACACACTTTATCACCCCATCGTCAGTGTCTTCTGAGGGGGGATGTTTGCTTTGATCAGTCTCTCAGCTCACCTCAAGGATATAGTCCTAAAAGAAGTGCTTCCCTACCTCTCAGTTCCCTTCTCTGGCCGCCAAATTCTGTTTTGCCAAGCTCACATGGTTCCTTGTTATGGCTTAGTGGAAAATTCCAAAAATTCCATTTTCTTCAGGATATCAATTGTACATCATCTTTCTTCTCTAATATAGGCTAGAGGAAAAAAAAAGTTCTGCAAATTTCCCTTTTTTTTTGGCTTCCTGCTCACTGACAATGTTGTAAATACGCTTAATGATGCTCTGTGATTCCCTATGTCTGCCTCTGTAAAAGAACCACACAGAGTCCAATGGAGTTGTACAAGGGTGCCGTTTGGAAGGCTGTAACTTTTCATAAGCATTGTAAGGCACACATGGAGAAAAGATTTTCCCTCTGCTCCCCCACTTCTTGTAAATCTTAATGATAAAGGGGAAAAGATAGATCTTTCTTTTTGCCCAATAGATGGCCATAGGTTGGCATGATAGAGTTCAATGTGAGAGGTTTGTGCTGACAGAAACCAGCTAGATTCAGATTTTCTACATGCATTTTAGGCAGGTCTTCTCCCCAGGGAAGAATGATTAAGATAATGCAAAACCAAAAGAAATTCCCTATATAATAATTCCAAAATTAAGTGTAAAAATACTGCAGAAGCCTGATTCAGAAAATAACAAAAAATTTAATAACAATTCATACAGTCCAGTTAGCATCAGTGGAGGTGAGTATGACTTTTTAGTTCTTATTTTACAAAATATAAACAGTGGAAGAGAGAGGTCCCCAGTGAGCCAGGGAGACACTCAGGAGCAAAAACCTCATCTAGTGCTCCATCTGCTGAGAGACATTTCTCCTGAATAATATTACTAATTTTGGTAACACCTTAAATAATTACATATATCTTTTAATTAACAGTTAAATATTTCTATAGGAAAATCTTGGAAAGCCATGGCTTTCTTGAAGGCTATAAAGCAAACTGAAGAGTTTTATGAGGTCCTGCAAAAGCAGAATTTATCTGATCTAGTGCAGAACTATATGATACATACACCTGGTTCTGCACTATCTACCTTCCTAGTCAATAGAGAGAAATATTTCTCAATTCCTCACTTCCCAGAAAGTCAACTAAGATAAGCCAGCTGAACTGCTCTTTTAAACTTTTCACTAAATATTAAAGATGACTTGGTAACTGTCTGAGAGACAGACATCTGCTCAGTAGCAAGTTGAAATTAGGTGACAAATCTTACTGAAAGTGGTGCTTCTAAAGACCTGCTTGTGAGCATCACTGTAATCAATTAAGAAAATGGACAAGCAGGTACAATATGATGCATGAAGTATAAGATGGCCCAAGGAGAGGGTGGGAAGGATCACATGATTGTTGGTAGCTGCTGAGAACTAGATTATCCAGAGTACTCAACCCCCAGAAAACATCTGAGGTGAAAAGGAGCCTGCCCCTTAATTATTCTCAGTAGAAGCTGTTCAGATTTTGCCTTTCAGTTATGAAATCTGATCTCTCACATGTACCCATTATCCCTCAAGCTGTCCAATTACCCTTCTGTCCACTATCCATCTGTCCACCATCCTTCAAACTGTCCAAATCTTTGACTAAAGTGGGGCAGAAAACTCAAAAAAACTGCTTCTGATCCCAAAATCTCAGTTCGGCTTTTCAGAAGAACTTCGAACCCTTACACCACCTTGAAATCGCATATAATTCAATATTTGTCTCCTATTATGAAGTAACTTTGGGACATACTCTTAAAAAATTCTCTGATGACAAGCTGGTTTAGTGTCTAGTCCCATAGTGTTCAAGTAGACACGATTTTTCTGGGTAGGGGCATGAAGTTTACTTTGACAGGATTGCAGGATAGATCTTAAATTTAACAGTTGTCTCTGGTTCAGGGCTGTCTGGAAAGTAATGATTCATTTCAGGGGCCCTGAGCTACCTCCATGGATGCAGTGATGCTGGCTGTTTCATCTTCCTCTAGGTTGGACTCTGACTAATTTTGCTGTGTGGTAGGATTAAAAGAGCTTGAATCTGTTTTGTATGAATTATGGCTTACTGCTACAGAGAAGAGATCTGTAGATGACAGTTTGGAGGACATGAGGTAACCAGTGATGGAACGACAAACGGAGGTGCTATATTCCGCTGGCAATTCTTAGTAGGAGAACTCGTGTTACTTTAAGCACCTACCAGACATGGAAAACACACAAACAAAAAAAAGTGTTGTTTTTACAAATCCATAAGACAATTAACAGAATAGTGAAATCTTCCAATTTATATTAGCATCAGCATGTGAAAACTAATCACATTTCACCAGGAATATGAAGATGCAGTTAGAAAGCTCAAGGATGGGTTGACCCCAATGTAACAGAGTTGCACCATTTCATGGAAAAATTTGCTTCCTCTTTTTTTTTTTGGTGCAGATTCAGTGTTGTAGGAATAACCCTATTGCATTATTCCATCTTTTAGTTAAATCAGGTGTACAGTATCACTATCTCTTCCACAGATTTGACACTCTTGGACTAAAACAACTGGTATTTAATATGGAGTTGTTGGTTTGGGGATTTTTTTGGTGGCTGAAGCAGCTCAGACTCACAAGAAACATAGCAGCTTAAATCCAGAATGTAATACCATCAAAATCATTGATCCTGCTTAAAATCTGCCACTGTCTTACTCCTGATTTTAGTGAGGATGGCTTTTGACCCAAGCCAGATAATGCACAGCACTATTCTGAAAAGGGTAATTAAAAGTATGTGTTGGGTTGATACCCTACTTGTAAGCAAGTGTGAGGCATGACAACAGAATTACATCAGAACTGAAGGAGAGCAGTTTAATTCAGAATATCACTCCAAACCATTATCACCTCCCAAACAATGTCACATATATTCACCATCCAAAGCATGTCCCTGAGCAACCATAACAACCAAATTTTCATAACCCCAGTTTTGCCTTGTTTTAGTCTCAACCTCGCTTTGCCAACCTATTAAGGAGACAGCATGGTCTAGAAATGTATACCAAAACCTGAAAGGGCCATAGCATGTGGAGATAGAAGTGACAGTTGCAAGAAAGCAGTCTTCCAGGCTGCTACAATCTTACAACACTAGGGATTTTCTTTTTTTCAAGTCTTTGAAACTTTGAGTTAGCAGGTAAGAAACCTGACATTCAGCTATCACACATCTCATTCAAAATATTGAAGTTGTTCTTAATGAGTAATTCACTCTCAGAAATTAGTAAATAATTTGAAAATTCATCTGTCAACATATGGATCAAATTTCCTCATTCTGGAGTAAAATATTCAGTACTTCTTCCCATTGCTTGTTTGGCTATGCCAAAGACAGACAACTTCAAAATGTACTCATGCAAAATGTTCTTGTAACATTCCCTTCCGTCACTGTTTACAGAAAGGAAATATCTAGTTATTTTATATTTATTGTATTGTGAACATGCAGAGTGAGAAAAAATTCTCTTTTTCTTTGCTATGAACACAAGGCTGCCAAGCTTCCTCTCCACTGGAGGAACAAGGATGTAAACCAGAAAGGTAAAGCCTTTAAATAATAACAAAATCACAGGCTGGAAGGGAACTCAGAGATCATCTAGTCCAACCTTTCTAGGAAGAGCACAGTCTAGACAAGACGGCCCAGCACCCTGTCCAAGCAAATCTTAAAAGAGTCAACCACTTCCTTGGGGAGATTAATCTAATAGTTGACTGTTCTCACTATGAAACATTTCCCTCTCATGTTCAATCGGAATCTCCCCAAGAGCAACTTGTGGTCATTCCCCCTTATCGTCTCCACATGACTTGTTGTGAAAAGAGAGTCTCCATCCTCTTTGTAGCTACCCCTTAAGTGCTGGTACATGGTGATGAGATCCCCTCTGAGCCTCCTTTTCTCAAGGCTGAACAAACCCAGTTCTCCCAGCTTACCCTGCTATGGCAGGCTTCCCAGTCCTTTGATCATCTTGGTGGCCCTTCTCTGGACCTCTCCCAGCCTGTTCACATCCCTTTTATATCGCAGGGACCAGAACTGTACACAGTACTCCAGGTGTGGCCTGACAAGCGCTGAGTGGAGCGGGACAATGACTTCTTTATCCCTGCTGGCAATGCCCTTTTTGATGCAACCCTGCATCCTGTTGGCCTTCTTGGCCGCAGCAGCCACTGTTCGCTCATGCTGAGCTTCCTGTCCACCAGGACCCCCAGGTCCCTTTCCACAGAGCTGCTCTCCAGCCAGGTGGATCCCAGTCTGTGCTGCACTCCCGGATTATGTTTTCCCCAGTGCATGACCTTACACTTCTGTTTGTTGACCTTCATAGGATTCTTGCTGGCTCACTCTTCCAGCCTATCCAGATCTCCCTGCAGAGCAGCTCTCCCTTCTGGAGTGTCTACCACCCCACTCAATTTGGTGTCATCTGCAAACTTCATCAGGCTACACTTGATGCCATTATCCAGATCACGTATGAATATATTGAATAACATTGGGCCCAATATTGATCCCGGGGACCCCGCTTGTGACAGGTTGCCAGTTTGAAAAAGTGCCATTTACCACCCCCCTTTGGGTGCGGCCTGTCAGCCAATTCCTCACCCACTGCACAGAACATTTCATCTGGGCCATAAAGCAGAAATTTCTCCAGGAGGAGAAACTGAACAAGAGAATTGAATAAGAGACTAAGCTTAAGTTCCTAGCACTAAGACTATCCAGAGAAGCCTGTATTATTTAGGGGAAATTTGTTTCTTCAACTCATAAACACCACAGTTGCATATGATTGTGTACATATGGTTGAAGTGGCTGAAGGTGTTTGTTGCAGTCGTTCCCATCCTGTCCATCTTCCCTCTGCATTTAGGCGAAAACCAGAAAAACATCAGCAAAACTGTAGAACTTTTTAAACAGTTCACTTTTCAACAGTGGCAGGAACTGGGTAGAAAAATCAGTTAGACTTCTACAGATTTATGGTGGCACACAGTGAGTACTGTCAGAGACTCCTCCATGGATAACTGGCTTCAAATTTCACTCGTGGTTCTCCTGAAAGAACAGCTGAATATTTGTTTGCAGAAAAGTAGTATACATGCTATATACTGAATGCTTTGCTAAAGAGGAGGGTTAGTATTAGAGAGGAAGGTGCATTGTTGCTGGTCTTCATTGCTGCATTCTGCATCAGTGTTAAATTTCCTGGACCTGAAGAAGGAGGAGGATTCATTTTCTGTGAGAGCAGGTTAACAGGACACGTTCTGGAAAATCTTCTGGAAAATGGCACAGAGCAAGCAGATGGAGACATAGCCTCAAGAAAGACTGCAGTTCCAATTAATACTACAAAGCAGCTACCGTTGTTATGTTGCTGTCTTCTCATCTTTCCTGAGAAGGCTGAAAAGTATTTTTGTTGTCGCTCTTACCCAAATTACCTCCTACTTTCCCCATTAAAAGATTAGTAAGAATCAGGTCTGAAAGATCACCCTTTGCAGTTGCCCTCTCTCTAATTTCTTCATTAAAAATGGCTCTCAGTAAGATACTAGACAGTCCCCACTGCTCAGTTGCATTCCCAGCAGATTCAGATCCAGATAAAATCAATACCCAGCTAGTCTCACACTTCAGATAATATTCTACTTGCTCAACAAAATAAACTCATACCCCAGATTTCCCTAGCTTAATGGTCTGAAGTAAACTACCTTCACAGAACCCTTTTCTTTTGCCCTTTTTTATCACTGTCCAGATGCTTTACACTTCAGGCTATATATTCTTGATACACACAGATAACTAATGTATTCTCACTTCTTTACCTTGGCCATCCTTTTATAATTCAGTACTGGTAGTAACAGCCATGCTTGTGGTCCATTACTGACAGTGCAGCCCCTACATGACTGACTAACAGATACAGGCCATTCCAGTAAGGAATTTCTACAGTAATAAAGTGAGTTAAAAGCAGTTGTCTGTTATTGCTTCATACAGGCCTGTGTGATTTTTTTTCTCCTCTTTCATTATAATCAACATGTGGACTTGCATAGAGCCAAAAATTAAGGATGACTTAGCATAACAACATTTTTGTACTAAGAAAAAAGGAGATAGCTCAGTTGCATGCAAAGTTAACACATACAACACATCTCAGAACTTTGAAGAGGGTTTTCTGCAAAAACATGTGGGTATGTCTCAGGTATTTCAAAGACTGTTTCTATGAATTCATAGTTATGCATTAGAAATACATAGAACTAAGTAATAATTACATAAATATGTACAGAAACATAGCAGTGTATCAAACAAAAGTGGTCACAGCTTTAACTTGGTCTCTGGGCAAAGTTTCTTAGTTGGGAAAAAAAAATATCTGTATTTATGGCTCATTTGTAGACTTCACCAGAAAACTGAAAAGCAGATTAAGAAAGTCACACATTTATAAGTATCAGTTGTTGAAAAGGTGGTGGACAGGAGTGTCATGTTTTCTATGAGATCACATGTATTAGATAGCATAGTTTAATTTTCCAAGGGGGAAAAAAAACCCAGAAATTAAACACAGTAGTTTTGGACCATCTCAGTCTCTTTAGGTTGACATTTTTTTTTAAAAAAATTAACAAAGTTAATGCTTAGAAATTGCAAGCACTATGGCAATTCATGCATTTTATCACCCTCTCTAAGATACACAAACAAGAATGTTATGCTGATATACTTGTAAAAGATTACCTAAGTTTCTTTATTTGGAACAGATGTGTTTTGAAGCTACGGTTGGAAATTAAATGAAAGGCCATACATCTTAAATCTCAGTTTGAACTAAGTCATGCCTGGTAACAAACAAATCTTTCTGCTAATGGATATTGCAAGGTCCTTTGGAATAAGGGTAGTAGATTTGTTTTTCCTTCCTATAAAGAAATGATTAATACTAGTAAACTAGCATAAATAATACCAACTGGCAACAGTGTCAATGTTGTTTGAAGGGGAAGTGAAAGGAAGCACAGACCAAGAGTGGTATTTGTAGTTTGGTTGTTGAGTACTTGGCTACAGGAATGGCACCAGCACCGTTCCTGCTTGTGCTGTGCCTGTTCTTGATCTCTGCACTTTGAATTTGCACTGGTGCCCTGCTTCATACAAATGGATGTTTTCCTCTTGCCCTCTTCTCTCCTGGTTGTATATAACACACTGAGATTTTGCCAAATATGCAGCAGATCTATGGAAATGCAGGAAGCACTGCATTATACCAGTCACAAGCTTCCTCTCACACTCTGGACAGCGTTTAAAAAACTTGCAAAATTCCATTTTCCCTACCAAAGGTCAAGCACAGCTAATGTCTCTCAAAGCCATAAATGAGAGCAAATTTAGGAAGAAGGCTCAAGGGCTTCAGCCACCCCTTGATACACTCTGTTGAAGCACATTCTCCCACTCACAGTGCAAGGCTGCACAGCCACTGGTTCTCTTTTCCCCTCCCCAACCACAGCTTCATCTAGCCCTTTGTATCACAGCCAAACTCTCATCAAAAGCTGTGTTAGATCTACCCCTATTTCTCTCAGCCTCCAGTAGCTTATGACATACTGATTTGTGAGAGACTTAAAAAAAAATGCAATGTGGCAACTTACTGACTTATGCAATTAACTCCAGTTTTCACCTACTCATGTAGCTGAGATGGCTTCTCAGATACTGACTGCTGATTTAGAAACACAGGCAAGTGGTTAGCACTCATGAAATATTTTGCAGTTGAGAAGTGCCTTGGTAAGAGCAACATATTTTTGTTGTGATCATTATGGAAGTACTTTTGTATGCTGGTCTTCATACAGCTAGAGGTCATTTTGGTATCTGCAGAGCTCTAATGACAGCTTGTGCTCTTATCTCTTGCCTCCTAAGTTATTAAAATATACAAACAAGCAAAAGTTTATATAGACAGAAGGGCTCTCAATTATCAGAAATTTCACTATGCTATCCAAAAATCAGCTCTGTTTGCAGACTATCCAAATTGTTTCATGATAATTTGCCAGATCCCTAATTCAGAAGAGAGGAAGAAAATCTGTAAAATTTACAGCAGGAACTTGCAAAGCTGTATATCTTAACAACAAGGCTGACTCACATTTATTCATTACTTATTCCTTATGGTGGTTTATTACCGGAATTCAGACCGAGATGGCAGGTTAAGCTGCAGAGAAGGGTTCTATATTTACCATGCTGATGAAACATGCAAAAGTGAGATGGCTTAATAGGAAGGCAGGCTATTCCTTAGACCTGCATACTCAGAAGTTTAACTTTCAGCATCTCCCTTTGCAGACAACTGCCTCCTGCCACATCTTTGGCTGAAGACACCTTGTTTATTCAATTTTTGGAGTAAAACAAATAAAGGGGACAAAGGAAAGGGAAAAAAATATGGCAAAATATTTAGATTAAAAAAAAACAACCCCAGACTACTTAAGGGAATGTGAAAAAGAAAGGACCGTATAGCCACATAATTCATTTGTCCCTCAGTTCACAAAATCAGTTAAGCACTGCTCATCATTTGACCTGTTCTTTGTTGTGCAAGGGCTTTGTGGTTTAAAGCAGGTGCAGAATTAATGAGTCTTTTGCGCTGAAGTTTCTGATGGGAAATAGGTCCCAGAATCCAAATTATCTGCCAGATACTATCGTTGCTCAAAATGCCCAGAAACTTCCTTCCCCAGAGCCTAGGACACTCTTTGACAGAGGGTGTTGCATGTGCTTACATGCTTCTGTGGGAGAAATTGTCATAGCCATGTGGTTCCTCCAACAGGTGCCAAAATCCCTACAGGCCTTACATCATACATAATACCTGACTGCAGGTTATCTCCTTTGGCACAGCAACAGATGCTTACTTACAGACAAAGCACCAGCTACACAGGGAGAACAACAGATAGCAACAGCAAATACAGCAGCCACCAACTCATACACACCATGTGGAAACTCTCAACCCATGGCTGAGCAATCTGTTGCTAGAACTACAGCCCAGTTCTCCACCACTCCAAGGCTCTGCGACCCCAGCTACATGTCAGTCTTGCTGTTCACTAGGTCTCTTTGCCCCTGCCACCACAAAACCAAAGTCAGCTTGTGCTGGAACTCATTGTCTCAGCTTATTAAAATACATCCAAAAAATCTGCAGTGCTGATAACACTGGTCCTTCCTCTACCTATGCACACCAAGCAGTCCAGGGGAAAAGACTGGGAGAAAGATGTTAAAAACATTATTAAGCCTGAATCCCTTCAGGAGAACAAGTGAAGAGAAGAATTAAGGAAACCTACCAGGACAGAGCAGTACAAGAATTTACTAGAGAAATTCTCTCTGTCAGAGAAGTCCTTCCTTCTTCACCAGAAACACGGCATCTACAGTCTGGGAACTGAGTTATGTCAGAGTGGTGTTAGGTCAGGCCTGAGCATTCCTCTATGCTTATGGCTGTCAGTTTGCATTATGTTGCAAATTTTCAGGACAAAGGTGATAAATATATTTCAAGCTGTCTTATGCCCCAGAGAGTACTACTCAGGAATCTCAGAAACAGATCAGTATCCTGACTCAGATTTGGGAGACATTAACACAAGTGAAAATTGATTAGTTTATGTCTACTAACATAAGCAGAGGGCATGAAACGAAACACATTTCATGTACTTACTGAAGTAGGATGAAGAATATGACATCTATTAAGTGTCTTATTAGAACTCAGGTGGCTACAGACTCAGAAAGACTCCCCACTTCAGAAGTAATCAAAGATACTAAGGAAAACACATGAGCAGACATTAGGACATCAAGGACAGGGAACTGCTCACAGTTCTGCACTGTTTCTGTCACTTCAGGAACACTCACTTATGCTCTAGTTATAAAAGCAGTACTTTGGGTACTTACATGTTAACCAAGTTTAGAGCAAAATTAAACATAATTAGAAGATCCATGGTCTTAGACCGTGGAAATTCAGGCTATTCTATCTGTGCAAAGCTTCATCCTAAATGGGTCTTTATTATTTCAATCAAATATCTCCTGTTAATTAGCTCATGAACTCCACCTGCTAAATTGAGAGTGGGCTGTCTCGGTGCATTTCCAGTATTAACTATTCAAATGATGCATCTTTTGTAGCACAAACCCCTGAAATAATAATGCATGGTGGAAGTAATTAATACTTCATACACAATAACTTAAAGCAAGAAAAGTATTAGTTTATGTATTTAATGAACACATGCAGGCAGAGTCCTGATTACCATCAATTAAAGTCTTTACCAGCCTAGGTACAATTTTCAAAAGCATTAGTGTCATAGTTGAAGTCGGTTTTTTTTTTCCTGAAATGATAAAGACTTTGAATAACCAAAATGATAGACAAATTAAATTTCAGAATATTCTGCCTCACACTTTTAAAGAAGTGGTTGGTCTTATCATTAACAGCCTTTTTAGTCCTAAATTCAGTAGCTCCTTCAGCAGCAGCTGCAGTAATATGCTTCAAGACACTTAAGAACATGCTGACAAAGTACAGTGACTCATAGTTCAGAGATGCAGGCCACCTCAGAGGCTTGCTCAGTGATACCCACACAGTGCCACGCTAAGGATACGTGGAAATAATAGGGCAAATTTGCTCAGGCAGAGCTTCTGGCTCTGGTAACAGGTATCTGTATAGCCTAGAAAGTAACTGCCAGCACCTGGCCAGACACAAAGGTGAAAAGCTGAGGAAGGAGAGCTCAAGCATTCCAGCAGCTGGGATAGTAGGTATATCTGACAAATGCAGACATAAATCCTTCATCTGCCCTATTTCCTTGCCCTGGTGATCTTTACCATAAAGGGTAAAATGATGTTTTTCAACCAAGTAGTCTTATGGTTTTGTCCTATAAATATTTAGTCAGAGGTTCACCCATCAAGACAGTCATTTGTATGTTTCAACTTAAGCACATGATGGAAATGTTCAAAGGTGCATATGCATACTTGTTATGACTCCTAGATTACCAAATTGCATATTCCCTATCACCCTATATTTCTGCCTATAAAGTTGTCTTAACTATAGTTCAACTGAAAACAATAAAACATGCATAAGAAATAGAACCATTTTCATCCTATCCCATTCCATATCTATATGCTATGGTAAGCACATGATGAAACTCTCATGCAGTTTGGGGATGGCAGAGATAAATCAACATCATACGCCCTGGAAAATCCTGTCCTTCAGAATTTTCAGAGTTTTCTGCAACAATCCAGCATAATTATGAGAATTCAGAATAAAAAATTTGCTTTCTAAATGTGGAATTACCGTCCAATATAGTGTCATTTCACACAATGTTATCATGGGGAAACATACTTTGAGCAAACCAGTACAAGAAATTTGGCCAGATCAATCACCTGTGGATCTTAATAATAACTCTCAAAATATCAGTTTGTATGTATAAAAACTTAATGAACCATCACTTACAGAGACTGGGACTGGAGCTGGCAAAATGGAGAGGGGAAAAATATGGTTGTTGCTCAGCCCTAACTGATGTGGAGTTAAGAGAGGAACTGCAGAGACAATGCTACATTTTCCCTGGTGGACTAGCTATTTCTTCAGAATAAAGATTACTGCCATTCATTTGAACAAAATGGGCATTGTATGTATCAGGCAAGATGCAGCTGAATAGTGCTTTTGTTGAGCATGATAAAAGGCATGATAAATTTAGGAATAAGAAGATCTGTTTGGTACGAACTAGGTAACCTCTTGAAATATCTCATTTTCCTGGGGTAGTATCAGCTTGCTGTTAGAATAATCCTGGTATTTTGCCCTCAGAAATCCTGTCATGCAGACAACTGCACACCTTTACTACATTCTAATTGAAAAAGTGCTTGCCTGGACTACTGCACACTTTCTCCAAACACTTCCCTACCCTGACTAAAAAAAAAAGTATTCTAGCATGTCTATGGGGGCATTGATGAAGGTGTACCTCATGGAGACTGATTTACATAGTACATCTTATTCAGGGATCTGATTTGTTCTTGCTCTTGATGCTTCCCTGGGGCAACACACCTATGGTCTGATTCTTAAACTATGAAAACATGCTAAGCTGCATGAAAACAGCACGATCTAGTCCTAAATATGCAATTCCTCTAGCAAAAAGAAAAAAGACAGCTGCTGCTTTATGATCTAGTTCTTTCACACTGACTTTACACAAAAAGAACAATTTTAGAAAATGAAAATTCAGAGTTTAGTGATGTGATGGCTCTGGGGTCTGATCACAGCAACTTAACTGGCTACAGAGTCTTAGTATTTCACTTGTAGGCTTTCAACTCCACATTTTGAACAAAAATGTGGAAATTTTTTCACCTTTGCCCAGAAGAGATTCTTTGAAAGTCCTGAATTTTTTTAAGTTACTGTGGCCAAGTAACTTTAAAATTGGAAAATGACAAAATATAGTAGTCCAGGCAATTTTGTTTCAAGTCTCTCATGCATCTCTACATTATTTTTATTGTGTGTTTTTTATACCACGGTAACTATATGAAGAAGCATCATGGGAATAATTACAGGTTTAAGTGAGTAAAAGCTGGGTCTCAAAATGAAAAATGTCAGGCAAGGTTAGCAAAGGATGGTGCTATAGGTAATGTCTCTAACAAGAAACTTTATAACACATTCTATGTATTTGCAAACAAATTAGCTGGAGTTTGAACTGACACTTAGCTGAATATTTCAGGTGTTTCTTAGCAAAGTGCACTGGGAAAGATGACAAACCAGAATTTCTTGGCAAACTGGAAAACCTCATGGAAGAATGACATTCTTACCACCTGAGAATTCCTTACAACCACTTAGTGTTTAAAAAACAAGAAAAGATGAATCAGAAATTCAGGTTTTATGTTATACTGCAGACTGGGGCTCAAGGCTCAAAAGCCCTCTTAATAAAAGAGAATAGAATAGAATATCTATAAAATAGAATTACTATGCAATAGGAACACGGACATATCACAACATGTGCTAGGACTGTTGTTCCCTCTGA
The DNA here is from genome assembly GCF_949628215.1 of Phalacrocorax aristotelis. Taxonomy (NCBI): domain Eukaryota; kingdom Metazoa; phylum Chordata; class Aves; order Suliformes; family Phalacrocoracidae; genus Phalacrocorax; species Phalacrocorax aristotelis. The sequence continues at coordinate 21,549,466 of NC_134279.1, forward strand.
AAAAAATGATGGAACAGGGTTCTCTGTTGGTAAATGAGCACGGCCTATTTAAATTATTCGATTAGCAGTAAATACAAGTGCCTTCACTCACATGCTTGTCCCACAGGCTGGCAGGGAAAAATAGAAAAGACCTACATTGCCTGTTTCAAAAGTGAGGCAAAACCAGCGTGCCGTGCTTACCCTCATTTTCCCTATAGATCCCAGAGGGACTGGAAGTACCAGTACTGATCTGAATCCAGGAGAAACAATCCCTCAAAATCAGTTTCAAAAATCACAGTGGCCAATGACTCCAAAACCATCATGGCATCATGAACTTTGCTTGTTATCCTTTAACCATCTTTCAGTCTATAAATGAACGTTTCCTTTAGTCCCATGGCAATGTTGTTCCTTTAGTGGGCTTTGGCACGAAAAATTGTCAAAAACTTTTTTGAAAACCCGAATATATTTCGTCCATATGCTTACTAACAACCTCATTGCAACTCTTCCTGTATGCTGTATATAAGTCCCATGAAATAATGAGGCATGCCAGGACATTTGAATCTGCCCAGGAACAGGGGTTTTTCAATTACATTAGGAGATAGGCATGGCAGTCCTGAGACAAAGCAACATGTTGGAGAACTGCTTTTACTTTCAGAACATTGCCAGTTTTAAAATTTACACTCTTCCAGCAGCTATGATGTAAGAATCAAAGCACAAAATTTTTAGAATTACTAATATATTAAACTTTTAGAACAAAAGGAGGACTGTGCTGGGACAGAGCAGACACCACAATGCTAGGAACACTAGAAGTATACAATGGTGCTTCATCTGTGTACATCCTCCCAATAGCCAACTAACTGCATGCTATACATTTCCAGAGGCTGCATCGTAGGGGGTTTCAAAATAATTTTTAACACTATTCATGATGATTTTTCCCACTATTATATAAAAACATATTTTTATTACATTTGGGGGAAAAATAGATTAAAAACTCACTGAAGCATAAAATTTCATGGTTTAATTTTGCATTATCATAGAACCATTAAGGTTGGAAAAGACCTCTAGGATCATCAAGTACAACCATCAACCAAACACCATGTCTCCTAAACCATGCCCTGAAGTGCCACATCCACACATTTTTTTAACTCCTCCGCGGATGGTGACTCCATGACCTATCTGGGCAGCCTGTTCCAATGTCTGACAACTCTTTCAGTAAAGAAATTTTCCATAATATCCAATCTAAACCTCCCCTGATGCAGCTTGAGGTCATTTCCTCTCATCCAATCACTAGTAACTTGGGAGAAGAGACCAACACCCACCTCACTACAACCTCCTCTCAGGTAGGTGTAGAGAGTGATAAGGTGTCTCCTCAGCCTCCTCTTCTCTAGACTAAACAACCCCAGTTCCCTCAGCCACTCCTCATAAGACCTGCTGTCCAGACCCTTCATCAGCTCTGTTGCCTTTCTTTGGACACGCTCCAGCAACTCAATCTCCCTCTTGTACTGAGGGGCCCAAAACTGAACACAGTAGTCAGGTGTGGTCTCACCAGTGCCGAGTACGTGGGCACAATCACTGCCCTGCTCCTGCTGGCCACTATTCCTGATACAAGCCAGGATGCTGTTGGCCTTCTTGGTTACCTGAGCATGCTGCTGGCTCATATCTAGCCAGCTGTCAACCAGCACCCCCAAGTCCTTTTCTGCTGGGCAGCTTTCCAGCCACACTTCTCTAAGCCTGTAGCATTGCATGGGGTTGTTGCAGGACCCAGCACTTGGCCTTGTTAAACCTCATACAGCTGGCCTCAGCCCATGGATCCAGCCTGTTCAGGTCCCTCTGTAGAGCCTTGCTACCCTCAAGTAGATCAACGCTTCTGCCCAACTTGGTGTCATCTGCAAACTTACCTAGGGCGCACTCAATTCCCTCATCCAGATCATTGATAAAGATATTAAACAAGACTTTGTAAGAAAAGGATTCACTATATGCACTGTAAATCTGATGCCTTTCATGGAAGAAGAGCAAACAAGAATCCCTATTTGCCTTTCAAGCACAACATGTTTTTATACATGTCTTGTAATATCCTTCTTCAGTTTTTGTTTTCCCAAGTGGATGAGAACAAGTATATTTAATCAGTTCTCATATACTAAGTTTGCTCCATATCTTTGACCACTATTGTTCTTCCTTGTACTTTACTAGTTCTACAATATCCTTTCTTAGACAAGGCAAAGAAAATATACTCTCACGAGGTAGGCAAAAGAAATTAAAGTGACACGACATTTTCTATTTTTCCCATATTTTTCCCCCAAATCTCTAACATTCTATTTGTGTTTTTAAACAGTGATAAATGGAGAGGTTTTAGGACACCCTAAATAAGAAACTCTGTGATCTCTTTTCTGAGCAGCTCAGAGCACCCTGCTATGCATATGTACTCCTGAAACTGTTTTCTCTATACATCTGCCATTTCATTAACCACCACCCTAATCTTCACAGTCAATTTCAGTTTGAATAATTATGAATTTATTTTGTCATCACGCTACTTGCCTTGGTTTGCAAATCGCTTATTAATATAATGAACAGCAAAATCTCTACAGGATAAAACTGTAGATCTGGGGGTTGGAATGAGATTATTTTAAGGTCCCTTCCAACCCAAACTATTCTATGATTCTGTGATTTACCTGATGTAGAATCAACCCTTTATTTCGTATATTTTAGTAATCATTAATCCAGAAGAAGATGCCTATTCTCTAAGAACACTTAGTCTTTAAAAAAACTCAGTGAGGGGCATTAATTTCAGTTGTTTGGAATCCTAATTACATAACACCAATGGTCCTACCCCAGTGTTTACTGATGACTTCTTTCAAGAAAAGGCCCTCAGATTTGAGAGGCATCATTTCCTTTGAAAAGACCACACTGATCCTTCAGCTGCTGAATTCTATCCCTTATCGTTGTTTCATCATATCTGCCACCAATGATGGAAGTCAGACTTGGTCCATAAAGCTCCAAATTTCTTTGGATCCCTTCTTTAAAACTTCATTGCATTTTCTGCTTTCTATTTTCCTGGACATAGCTATTCTGAACAATGTGTTTCATACCACCATTAATACTTTGGCAAATTCTCCTTCCAGTTTTCAGTAAATACCACCTGAACCTGCCAATTGCTTACTACTTATCTTAGCAAATTTTTCTAATGTCTCTTACACTGACACTTCAATTTGAGGCCATGTCTGACTCAGGCCTCTCTCGGGCCCTTATAAAAAAATGTGACATAGAATCCTTCCTAATAAACACCAACAAAAATAATTTCTGCTTTAACATGGCTACATCTTTTTTCAGTCCTCCCTTTGTTCATCAGTCACCTATCTAACCTACAAATACAGTAAAAATAAGTTTCCTGGGATGAACGTGTTTAAAAAAAAAACCCAAACACTACTAGAAACTTTAATGTGTTTCACAAGCTACTTACCAAGCTATTTTATGCCACCTGCTACGACCTTCTTGCGTTTAACTTGGCAAACTTCATGATATTTTCCAACTAATGACACAAGATTTGAAAGCAAAGTTGTCTCTGGTTTCTAGAGGAGAAATAGCTAGGCAAAGTCACTCATGTCTAGAATTTTGAGAGAGATCTCAAAGATCTATTTACTAATTCTCACTGAAAGTTACCAATAACTGAATGATGGATCTAGCAATGTGTATGTGGAAATGTTGCCATCTGTCCCCAATCTTTGTGTCTACTACTACATTACTACTGAAGTATGCACACTTCACACATGATTGCATCCTCTTCATATCATTACAGTGCTTTTTCAGTGATAAGAGAACTGCAGTGGTCCCTTAAAACATAAAGCTGTCAAACAAGATTGAAATACCTTAATAAGCTTAAATATACTGTTTAAACAGAGAATGAACTGAAGACAGTGACCAGAACCCTGGATATTTGCGTAACATTACCATCACCAGAACAAAAATAAATCTCCTGGAAGAGTTTTGATGTGACATTAAACATGACCTTTTAAGTAACTCATGAAATGGGATTCTTTAAAAAAAAGGAAACGGACATGTACAAAATGTTGAGTTAAATACTGCATCCATTAGTACTATTCTCATTCAGTTTAAAAATCTCTCTGCTTTCCACAGCATATTATAGTTGTTTTTCTTTTTTAATGCACTGCATCTAAAGCAATAGTCAGAAACTAATTCCTATCAGTATTACATAGGCTACTTGGTAGCAAATATTCAAATAACTAATTTTCAAAGGCATGCTAATGCAAAATCAGCTAACAGACTGAACATTTCAGGTGGAAGCGGAAGTAAATGAAATCATGATCAGCCAGGGATTTCCTAAAGTAAAAAGCAAGAGGAACTAAAGAAATGTCAGGTCTCCTATTTTCCCACCTAGCACCTGGCATTCCCACACCACAAATCCCTGATTTCCCAGCACCATCCCTATCAGATCAGCATTCTGTACATCCCTGCTGAGCAGTGTTTGTTAAAGTATCCCACTCATAACCAGTTCAAAGTACAAACCAGTACAAAGCAACAGATTTGAAGGGCTAGAGCCCCCTAGGGTAAACATTACATTTTCAAAGAGCTGAGATTTAGAGGACTGAATTTCATCATTTGTAAACTGCATCCCAGAGTTTGAACTTTCAAAAGCTGTCAAAAAAAATACAGGGTAAAATCACACTGATGGTCTCAGTTCCCCTTCAAAATCCCTCACTCTACGTGCAGTGCATCTCAGTCCACTGAATTTGACAGTAAGTATCAGAAGTAATGCTTTTTTTCTGTCTTTGTTCTTTTTTCTCACATCCCATTAAAGCCTGTGGTTTGGTAGCATCTCCACAAAACCAAAACAGTGGTTCCAAGTACCTACCCTGAGCAGTACCCAAACTCTGTGACCTTCTGTCAATGATGGCAGCCTGATGCAAGAAAAGTCCATCTACATGGTCTTCTATGTTTCACAGAGATAGAAATCAATCCCAAGTGAACTGGTGCCTCTACACTGCACACTGCAAGTGATACAGTTATTTCCTTGTGCTGGGACTAATTAATTTTGTGTCACAGCTCCACAGACAGCCACATAGTATCTACTAAGCTGGTGTGTTACATTCGCTAGAAAAAGAGGCTTTGTGACCTTCTGTTGTCCTGCAGTATGAAAATCCTCTGCAATTTGAAGAAAAGTACTTACAGCAACCACTTCTTCATACAGAGCCCAAAATGATAGCTGTGCATTAGAAGAGATGGCAGAATCAAGTCCCTCAGATATGACAGATAGAACAAACATCTAGTTTCTGAATCTCAATGGCACATGTCAAGACACAGCTGCTAACCTACTCAATCCCTGCAACAAACAAGATGCATTTGCTGAGGTGCTAAGGCACATTTGATTTCTTTCTATGACAAGGTGTTGTGGTTTAGCCCCAGCTGGCTTCTCAGTCCCACACAGCCCATTGATCACTCCCCCACTGGTGGGGTGGGGGAGACAATCAGAAAGGTAAAAGTGAGAAAGCTCATGGGTTGAGATAAGAACAGTTTAATAATTAAAATAACAACAACAATAATAATGCAGTGAAAAGGAAAATAATGAAAAAGAGGTGAAACCCGGGGAAGGGGGAATGAACAACCCAAACAAACTGCACATGACACATCTGCTCACCACCTGCTGACCCAATGCCATCAGCCCCCAAGCCACAACCACCACCCCACACATCAACTGCCCCCGTTAATATACTGGTCATGCCATCACATGGTACGGAGTGAACATCCCATTGGACAGTTCTGGTCAGCTGCCCCAAATGTGACTCCGCCTCTTCCGGCCTCTTGCCCACGTGGCAGAGCGTGGGAAGCTGGAAAGGTCCCTGATTACTATAGGTCCTACTTAGTGACACAGAGCTGCTACTTAACAACTAAAACACCACTGTGCCAAAAGCACTATACTAGATACAGTGAAGAGAATTAGCTCTATCCCAGCCAAAACCAGCACACAAGGTCACCCACCTAGTTGACCAAAGAAAGGCAGTCAATGTGATCTTTCCAGATTTCATTAAAGCTTTCGGAACTGTCTCTTACAGTGTCCTCCTGGACAAAATGTTCAGCACACAGCTGGATAAGCATGTAATGCAATGTGTGAGTAATTGGCTGATGGGTCGGGCTCAAAGGGCCCTAGTAAATGGAGTTACATCAGTGTGGCAGCCAGTCACTAGCAGGGTTCCACAGCGGTCCATCCTGGGGCCAGTACTCCTTAATGTCTTTGTAAATGACTTGGATGCAGGGCTCGAAAGACTACTAATCAAGGTTTGCTGATGAGACAAAACTGGGAGGAGCTGTTGACACTCTCGAGGGCAGAGAGGACCCACAGAGGGATGCAGACAGAGTGGAGAGGTGGCCAATCACCAACCATATGAAGTTTAACAAGGGTAAGTGCCGGATTTTGCACATGGGGCACGGCAACCCTGGATGTACATACAGACTGAAAAACGAGAGACAGGAGAGCAGCTCTGCAGGGAGGGACCGGGAGGTCCTGGTTAAAAGCAAGTTGCACATGATCCAACAGAGTGCCCTGGCAGCCAAGAGGGCCAACCGTGCCCTGGGATGCATCAAGCCCTGCATTGCAGCCAGTCGAGGGAGGGGATTGTCCTGCTCTATTCTGCACTGGTGAGGCCTCACCTCGAGTGCTGTGTGCAGTTTTGGGCATCACAGTACATTAAGGATATAAAGCTGCTAGAGAGTGTCCAGAGGAGGGCCATGAAGGTGGTGAAGGGTTTAGAGGGAAAACAACATGAGGAGTGGCTGGGGTCACTTGGTTTGTTCAGCCAGGAGGAGGCTGAGGGGAGACCTCATCACAGTCTACAGCTTCCTCACAAGGGGAGGAGGAGAAGCCGGCATTGATCTCTTCTCTCTGTTGACCAAAGATAGGACCTGAGGTTACCGCAGGAAGATGTGCCAGGGGAGGTTTACTTTGGATATTAGGAAAAGGTTCTTCTCCCAGAGGGTGGTGGAGCACTGGAACAGGCTCCCCAGGGAGGTAGTCACGACATCAGGCCTGACGCTATTCAAGAAGTACTTGAACAATGCCCTCAGAGATGTGGTGTGAATTTTGGGGTTGTCCTGTGCAGGGACAGGAGTTGGACTCGATGATCCTTGTGGGTCCCTTCCAACTCAGGACATTCTATGATTCTATGTATTTCAATATCTGCAGGAACTTCAGCCCTAAAAGTTGGACTTCAGGTACCTCTTTGTTTAGCTGGTAGTTGAGCAGGTACTTAAAAGAATTTTCTTTTAGTGACTCAGAATATAAAACCCCAGTTGGCTCACAAGTTTAAGACACCAAGACGACTGCAAGTTTTAACTGGCACTGAATCTCAGGGGAAACTTTTGAAGACAAGAGACATACTAAACACTTTCCACACATCAGAAAGACAGTTACATTTTGCAGTAAGCAGCCTTCTGGCTCCTCTTCCATAACTAGTTTATAGAGTAGTGATTTGAAGATTATCATGCCTGAAGTGCTGAACCTGGAAATTATGACCATCAGGTATGTATGTGAAAGGTATTCCAGGTCCACTGAATGATGAGGACTTGTTCTTAAAAACAAATTGCTTGGATTTAAAAAAAAATGTATATATAGGGGGTTTATTTCTGTTATTTATTTTTGTCACACCAAATACAATGAGAGCATAACCTTGACTAGGATTTCTTATGCTATCTCCCTAAAAATGAAGCACTATTTTCTGGATTTAACGTAGCTTTTGACCAAAGTCAGAAAATTATACCAATAAGATTATAATATAGGTAAAGGAAAAATAAGGAGAAGGTTGGGAGGATGTATTCATGGTCTAAAAATACTTAGAAATTAATTCAGATTACACTGTTTCCTTCTCTGCATTGGTTGTTGCATAAAGGACAAGACTTTTTGGCAAAATAACTGAGTGAATAAAGAGGAAAAAATACTACCTGTATTTTCCTACCCTAAATATTAAACTTCAATTCAGAGGAATCAACTCTTACCCATTCCTGGAGGTTTCATTAAAATTTATTTGAATATAATGTAAATTATTAATATTCTAACAAAAGGTAACTTTGTTATAACTACATAAAGGAAAGCTGACATTGTACGTCCAGGTTATGAATTTGTTCAGTTGTAAAACCAGGAACAGAAGACAAGAGCACTTTGAGGCTACCAAGCAGATAAAACTGCTTAGAATAAATTTGAAAGGAAAGAAATATTCAGTGAGTGGTTTACTATCACAGCATGTAATTCAGCAAGTATTATGTCATGCATTAAGTTGTAGGATGCTCTACCTAACCCTAACAAAGCCAGTTAATACAAACTGCCTTCACATCTGGAGATTTAATCTAATCTATCTGATGTTCCAGAATAAAAGTATTTCTAAATGTTTCTTAATTTGTTACAGAGGAAGAACTATGATATGTTTTTTAACTGTCCTCAAATAGGGATGTGAGATGGATTGGAAAAAAGCTTTTCCAAAGGCTTTTGAGACTGCAGTCTAAAAGGTGGCAACCTATTGATTGACTAAGCTAGATCCCTATTGAAAACAAGTAAAATTTTGATCTATGCAGTCACTATTTGACCTTTATAGATCAAAGAACAAGTTGTAGTGGAAGTCTTCAAAGCATATTCACACTTTAACATACAACTCAGCAGTTACTGCTGCAGCCCCATGGCAGTACTTCAGTAATTCCCATGCAATGAAATCAGATCCAGCAGATCCCTTGACCATAAAAAGAGACAAAGTAATGCATCACAGCATGTAAATAGCCTTCTCTAGCTTCCTACAGACATGGAACCAGCCAGGTAATGTGCATCTTCACACCAGTATCAGAGACGTTTTGGGTGCTTTAAAATCCAATATGATTCCATAAGGAAGAGACAGATAAACAGACTGGTTTCCGTTCTGTTTACAAGGATATCTCTTTACACAACATTCAATGGACAACATAATGGAGGGTTTTAGGTGTGTCAGATGAAATTACTCAATATGCCGAAATTTTCACAAACTGTAAGAAAAATAAAGCTTCTTTAAGTACAGCTACTCATCCAACAACTGGATGAGCAAAGCGCTTCTAGAGAAACAAAAATGGAAGAGGGACGTTCACAGTATGGTGGAAAAAGGGACTGGCCACTTGGGAGGAATATAGGAATGTTGTCAGGGTATGCAGAGATGCAACGAGGAAGGCCAAGGCCCACTTGGAACTAAATCTGGCAAGGCATGTCAGAGATAACAAGAAGGGTTTATATACATCAGCAGTAAAAAGAAGACTGGGGACACAGTGGGCCCACTGCTGAACAAGGAAGGGGCCCTGGCGATGCAGGATGCAGAGAAGGCAGAGTTACTGAATGCCTTCTTTGCTTTGGTCTTTACTGCTAATGGTGGTCCTCAGGCATCTCAGCCCCCATAGGAGAGAAAGGAAATCTGGAGAAAGGAAGACTTACCATTGGTTCAGGAAGGACTGGGTCAGAGATCACATAAGCAAACTGGATCCTTACAAATCTATGGGACCTGATGGGATGCATCCATGAATGCTGAGGGAGCTGGCAGATGCTGTTGCCAAGCCACTCTCCATCATCTTTGGAAGGTCATGGAGGACAGAAGAAATGCATGCAATTCCTTCATCAGTGTATGCTCTTTGTCCTCCTTGTGCTTGTTGCCCTAGGGATGTGACAGCTCTGTTACAAATCTTTGATGTAACAGATCTGATGTACAGATCTTTGATCTGGGCTGCATTAAAAGGAATGTGGCCAGCAGATTGAGAGAGGTTGTCTACTCATTGAGAGAAGTTATTCTACTCTGCCCTAGTGAGACCACGTTTGGAGACCTGTGTCCTGTTTTGGGCCCCACGATTTAAGGAGGACGCGGAACTGCTTGAACAAGTCCAGCGGAGAGCTATGAAGAAGGTCAGGGGACTGGAGCATCTCCCTTATGAGGAAAGGCTGAGCGACTTAGATTTGTTCAGCCTGGAGAAGAGAAGGCTGAGGGGGGATTTCATCAATACCTATAAATATCTAAAGGGAGGGTGTCAATGATGGGACTAGGCTCTTTTCAATAGTGCCCAATGACAGAACAAGGGTCAATGGGCACAAGTTGGAACACAGGAAGTGCCACCTAAACAGGATAAAAATCTTCTTTCCTGTGAGGGTGAAAGAGCAGTGGAACAGGCTGCCCAGGGAGGGTGTGGACTCTCCTTTCCTGGAGTCATTAAAAACCCACCTGGATGCACTCCTGTGCCCCCTGCTCTGGGTGTGCCTGCTCAAGCAGGGGGGTTGGAGAAATGATCTCCAGAGGTCCCTTCCACCCTCTGCATTCTGGGGCGAGGAGGGGCGAAGCTTTTGTTAGATAGCAAGAAGAAATCTGTTCTGTGATCTGTCAGGATGGAAAAGCCTGGGAGAAACAGCCGTTCTCCATGAGTATAGTCTGAGTAGAACAAGCTGTTACCTCTTGAGTATGTGTGATGTCCTACTCCACCCCGCCAAATCCTCGAGCACAGGCTTAGGTAAAATGCCAGCTGACATACCTACATAGCACATGTACTGTTTATAATGCTTGCTAAATTTGGAGTTCTCTGAAGAGCTGTATATGCAACAGATAGCTGTCCTTATTTCCACTTGCTCTAAAGAAAAGGTACTACACATTTCCTTCCTTTCAGAAAAGTATAGGTAATTAAATTCCAACTCATCTGAAAACTATATTCTTCTGGCCCTTCATTTCTTTCCATTCATGTTTTTAGTTAATTCATGGTGGTAGGATTGTTTGTTTGGGGTTTTTTGTTGTTGTTGGTTGTTTAGTTTATTTTTCCCCGGAGATCTGAAAACAGTTCCCAGGTTTCAAATCATGGTCTGATTGCAGTTGTTATGAAATGGTCTTCTCTTATTATTTAATTTTCCTCTCATTTACATTTTCAAAGTGCTGCCAAAGTAACAGGTAAAAGGGACTAAACTGGAAGAACAGGAGCCAGGTAGTGTCATTCTGGAAGAACAAATGAGCTTGATAGAAAAGCAAATGATCTGTTTTCCAAACTGGGAATGTTTTTATTCTGTTTGGAACTCTGCTGAAACCTACTACACATTTTTTCTCCAAGTGACCCCAGAAAGCATACTTCATGGCTTTCATTGTTTATAATTGAGAGTGTGTGTCTTTGTAGAACAGGCCTTTCTAAATTTAACAAAGACGATTTTAAACTAAATCAGATAGTCCCAAAATGCATTTGATCCTGAACTGGCCAAAATTTTGGTTCCTGCCTTGAGAATATGTAGGGGGTGTTGGAGGAGATTAAGGTACAAAACTGAGGTGTTCCTACTTTGAAAAAGGGCAGTGAGATGTGGAAAGAGAGAGGAAAGGAGGACATGAGTTAAGAACTAACTATTCCTGGTGCCATTGGCTATTCTCTAGTAATCTACAGCTGGAAACCTTTCACGCAGACCGATCCAAGAGACAAGGAATATTAGAGAAGGGAAAGAAAAAAAGTATTTTCTTAGTTTTGTTTTAAACAGGTCCAAAATAAAAATCAGGTATTCTGATTAATTTCTGCCCTGAATTGTATAATGTAGTAAAAAAGGCACCTCTACCCAAGAACCTTTTGGTTTTCTTCCATTGTAGCTGCTTGAAAAATCTCCTTTATCTATAAGGTATTATTTCAAGAAATGCAAATAAAATCTCCATGAGCACAAACCTAAAATATATTGCCACATCACAAAGATCTGCATCTAGAAGGAATGCTGCAAGCATAAATAAATCCAATGCTTGCTCGAATAGCTTCAGCTTTTCAGTATTATCAGCTCTGCGTTCACCAGGGAATCATCTAGCTACTGGGATTTTACACATCCTTCAGCAAAACTGGAGTTCCAAATGCAAACTTAACAGCTCAGGAAGGTTATGTATGCTTCTCCCAGGGGGGGCTAAAGGTCACAGACTAATGCACAAATTGAAATGAAACACAGAGCAGGATTTCAAGGTGTGGTAATGACAATTTGTTAAGTACTGTTTCATGCTTCATATCATTCATTTTCTTCAGATCAGTACCCTGTTATTTCATAAGAAGAGAAGCTCTACTCAACATTAATATGCAGAGAATTCCACAGGGCAATTAATTTAACAGGCAAAGCTGCTAAGGAGACATAAATTAAGGATTTATTCTGTTAAACTATAACATCAGAGAGTATCACAAAACAGAGAGGAGGCTTTCCATCATACTTCCACACTATTAATTACCACTGTTTCATGACAATACAGTTGACCCTGTCAGGCGAGCCATTTATAGAGATATGGACAAACCGACTTTACCAAAAAGCTCTTTGCTTTGGGCTTCACTCACACTCAAAGCTCAAAGGTCAGGAGCAGCAACAAAAGAAGGCATGTCCTCATAAGACTTTGGACTTGGATTAGGGAGATTAATTCTCTGAAGCTCACCTGAATTGTGAGTTTCAGTAAGGTTTTCTACCCCTCTGAGGCTCAGCTTTCCCAGTAGCCATCGATTCTGGTTTTATTGACAAGGTTGGAAATGCCAAGAAGCATGGAAAAACTTCTCAACCATGTTGCCTTTCCAGAGGTGGTTTAGGTGGATCAACCTCAATCCCAACTCTGCATGCAATCTCAAGAATTGCCTGTTTCCTTACATTTAAACAAACTTGACCCTTGGCTCTAAAACAATGGATTTTTGGGTTGAAAATCTAGAGCTAAAACTCAGCTGTTCTTTTGTAGACCTCACTTTCATAATGTTTAAATTACTTAAACCTTATTTATTAATTTAATATTTACAGTTGGTAAAGCAAATATAGAATTTTAAATCCAGAAACTAACAGAACAACTGCTATGAGCCAATGGAATATCAAAAATGTGATGAGGTCATTGATTAAAAAGTTCCCTTCAGCAAACAGTAAATAAATGGCAGCATGAAATCCCATTTGGCTCAGGAACTGAGGCCAGCACAGCTCACTTCAGCAGCTGCCAAAGAATCATTGATTATGAGGGATCAAACTCTTTGCTAACTCACTAACATCAAAGCAGAGAGATTAATCATGGACTGCAATCCAGAGAAAACTGTTGCAGGACCCATCACTGCTTTTGATCTATGAAGGTTAGATTTACCTTTGGCAGCTCCCAATGATGAGGTTGGCAGAACAGCTTGGACTCAGATGAATACGTCCAGTGTAGTTTTACTAAAACCCCTCTAAGAATCTTACTAATTCCATAAAATTTTCTAAAGCCTTTTTGGGAATACAAAGTACTTTTTAATCTTTATTTAACCTAATTCAGTTGTTATGAAAAGCACTGAAGTAAAATTGCGTCAGGCCTGTAATTATAGATTAGGCATGGGGCTACGGGTTGACTTGAAAATAATATTACATTGCATGCTGTAAAGCAAAATAAGAAGAAACAACTTATGTTTATTATCTCCTATTACACTGTCATGTTGATCTGACTTTCCAAATCTTTGCTACAGCTACATGACAAAGGTGTATCCAGGATTTCCAAAGGATTATTCATTTTAATTGGGGGATCACATCCATTAATTATTTATCCACAATAAACTTCTTCAAAATTAGTTAGTTGAAAGGCTTACTGATGAAATTTTAGTTTAGGCATCTCATGAAAAGGTTTTCAAGTGGGGAAGAGAGTTAAGGCCCTTGGCAATACATAACTGACTCTGTCTCCAAGGTCCCTGCTCCATAAAATTACAGCCAACAGACATTGGGCTAGCAACTTCAGGTCTCCTCAGAAAAGAAATATTTTAACTCCTAGCAAATTTTACATGCTGATTTTGAGGCCTACTATTTTAATTTCTATAAGACAACTTTTGACATTATTTTTGTACATAGAACAACACTGTATTCCTGGGAAGTGAAGAGTTATCCTTTCCCATGCCTTGCTATCTACTCTGGGCACCAAGCTCTGTTTTTTATTTGGCAATCTCAAGACTTCGCTCACATCCGCAGCTTACATTGTTAGGCTTTGTTGTTGATACTTTCCTACTGGAATGAGAAATAGACTTCTCAAAAATATTCACTCTCTTTGGCAAGAAATAACAGATACAGCACAGCTAATGCTGCTAATAGCATGAGCTTGTGAGTTCTCTGTCATTCCTTCTCAGACACAACCTTCTTCAAAAGTGCAGCAAAATTTTGACAGCTCAAGTCTATCATATTTTTTACCAAAGAAACCCTGTTGATATTTTTTCCCACAGAGAAAAGCAAATATTTCTTGCCATCGTACCTCATTTTGTGTCCATTTTTCTAAGTCCGCATGATTTTTTTTTCAAAACTAAAACGCTTTAAAGTCCTCAGTAACCTCAGTGCATTTGGAATCCTGTACATGATTCTCTTCTATACAAGAAAATCTTTTGTATAAAAAGAACAAGAATGAATAAGCTGTTCATACTCATTTAGTTTCCTGTGCTGAAGCCCTTCAAAATCCTGAAACCTTCCCAAGAGAGAAAAAAAAAGAAAATGCTCTTCATCTACAGAAATCATCTTCAGAAACTTATAGCATACTAATTTAGCTGTATTCTCAGGAAGGATGAAACTACTTACTTCATTAGAAGTGTTTCAGTTTGGGCACCAAAAAAACCCGAGAAGTCAAAAGCCAATTTTTGAAAAAGTATCATACCATTAATTTTAGTTTTATTTAAATTTCCCCCACTATATGTTTCAGGAAGTATTGTCAGACTAGCCAAAGAACACCTTGTGCAAAAAAACATAACAGTGTTTTTCTTGGAAAAGAATTTGCTATAGTAACAATATAGTCAACCAAGTGAAAGTAGGGCAAGAGATTACGTATCTTCGTTTACCAAAAAGGGACCAAAATCTTAAACATGAGCTCAGTATTAAACTTTTGTTTTCAATTGGAATGGCATATTTTTAGAAGAAGTAATTTGCAGGAAATATTGTTGTAGAGACATTGAGCATACAAGAATATCATGCTTTTTTTCCTTTTCTCTTTAACACCAATTCAACCAGCCTCTGCAATGAAACTAGAAATGAAGATTTACCATGGTCATACTCTTATGCCCTTGACAACTTTCCAGAACTCCATCCAAATTCCCTTGAACCTTTCAGTGAAAAGCCTTCAGAACACTGGGGAAATTATTTCAGTAGATGTTTCTATACAAAGTGGAGAATACAACTCCTCAACAGCAGATTGACTCTGATTGCACATCTCATATTAGACAATCCTAACTCTCAGAAGGATTTTCAGAGAGAGACTATTGACTTACTATCCGTGTGCCTCAGAACAACAACCTGTAAATCATATGACAAAGTATATGGGGAGTTTATTCCTGAGGCCAGCCAAGGGGATAAAGAATAAAGATGCCCCTAAATAAGATTGAAACTCATATCATTGATTTCCTGAGGCAAAATTATTAGATATTTTTCTCATCCTTTACAGTTAAATCTCAGAGTTCTCACCTGGTGAAAAATTTTCTGTTGGCTAAAAATTAAACACAATACCAAGTAATCCTTAAGGTAGTTTCTTCTGTTAAAACTCATTAAACCCAAATCTAGCTTTCTGTGGTAGTTTCATTTTGTTTTTATACTGTTTGTCCATAGTGAAAACTCTCAGATAAAACAAACCTCAGACTAATGTAAGGATATGAAATCCACACACTGAACAAAACAAACAAACAAACAAACAAAAAAACCCATATACATTTAGTATACCAAACATTAAATATATTTTATTGCTAAGAATTGTTTCATGAAACAAAAGTAAAATTATGCTTAGCAGAAATCCTACTTCAAAGGGCTAAAGTTCTCAATACATCTTTATTCTAGAAGAAATTAAAATACTTCTAAAATATAGTATCATAAGCCTTATTCCAGTGTTGGCTGCCTTAAGCCCTACTCTATAATGTATGATCAGGCTTTATATTTTCCTCTTGACAGATTGATAACTTTGGTCCTGCTGCTTACGAGATCCAATGTGAATCAAACTGAGGGGTGGGCTGGAAGAAAACCTTGTGGTAATCAATTCTAATATGGTCCAGTTATATCTGGTAATGTTGTAAAAGTGCCTGTTCTCAGCACTGGTGCTGCAAACGTGTTTATATTGAAAGATATATCAGGAAGGTGAGACATGGCAAACCAGTCAACCCACACTTGTGTAAACAGCATGAGACAGAGGATCAGCTGCCTCAGTGCTGGCCTCATTCTGCTCGCAGCTGATAGCACTGTAATTTCTACCTTCCACTCAAAATGAAAGTAGATTTAGCCCATGGCAGGTTGAAAATCCTACCCTAAAATACTCAGTAAAATATTCACAATAATGTGGCTGGTGATCTGCTGTTGCTTCAAAACATGAAAAAAGCCTTAATACTTAAATATTCTAAAGTCTTGCAGTATTGATCCCTATAGATTTACTACCAATTTTAATGTTTTCACAGAAGGTTATTCTTTTCCAACAAGACCTACCCTTTGAAAGCTTTTTCTAGAAAAATTACGTTGAAACAAGGCTAATTTTGAATTTGTGGAAGAGGTGAAGAGGGATTCTGTCTTGAAGTCATAAGACTTGTGCACCCTCAGCACTCATGAAAGGCAAGGTAAAAGACGAAAAAAATCTACGTGTGAGACAAAATAATTATGGAACTGATGTATGGTCTACATCATCTAAATTTGCACAAAATAAGGCACTTTTGATTAAATTCACTTGGCTGTTACTGAGTTACTGATGCTGTTCTGAATGTTCTAAAAAGTATGACAGATTTGTCCCAAGCAATATTTAAAAATGAGGGGGTAGAATGTAACAAGACTCTTTAAAGCAAGTTATCTTGAGGTAGAATATTTTAGCTCATGTATGTTAAAGGAAGGTCATGATCACTTCAAATTTTCTAAAAATTCTGAAAAATGAGATTTTGTCCTCTTTCTCCCCCACATTCTGAAGCAAAGATTTCTAATGAGAGAATTAAAACAGAAGGCTCATGGGTAAGTAAAGTTTTAAAGTGAAAATCTTTTTTTTGTTTTTAATGGTAATGTTAAATGTAAATCTGAAATTGAAATATTTGTTATGAAATGAAACTTTGGAATAATATAATTTAAAATTAATCTGTCTTGGGTGTTGGTGAATTACAGAAATCTCTCGTTTCCGATGTAAAAATGTTACAGTTCTAAATATCTAGGTTTTTCTATGTTTCAATTTGGGATCAGGGTAGAATTTTTCAATTTTTCCACTGAAGACATTTTTATTTTCCAAAGAACTAAAAAGAAATCCTATTTTTAAAAATTGTATTTCAATCTTAATGCATTGATTATTACTTCTACTAATGCACTGACAGAACTCTGCCGCAGTTTCTTTTAAATTAATATTTTTGTGGTTTAATTATTGTTAAAGCTGACTGAGTATATACCAAAAATCCATTGAATAATTTGACAATTGACTGGAGAATTTGCTGAATAATGTGTTTACAGAAGGAACATTACATATGTTCTGTTACACAGATTAATAGAGAAGTATAAATCATTTACAACACAACTGCAATGAAATGGACCTTACGGCTGTCCCTTTTTCATACCATAAACAGTGACACCATCACCTTTCACAAAGAGGAGTACAAAAGGTATGACTCAGCCTTGCTGCTTTCAATCAGACAGATGGTTTTTGAAAACAGTGCACAATTAGTCCATCCAATTGATTGGTTTTCATTCACTCTGGCACTGGAAGACCTCTGAAGAACAGTATCTCTTGGGGATGGAGAAGCTGGGCACACTATGAAGAATGACCATGTCTTTTCAAAGCAGTATCACAGCAGAATACAAACCAGCTCTTCACCTTAGAGGAAAGCAGTTGTGAGAGCATTTCTGATCCACCACTGTGGATATAATGACTGTTATTCACTGATTCTGTCTTCCTTTTCTGATAGTAACCATGCTTGTTAGAAACTTCTTAGAGATAAGAAACTGTCCAACACCTCATCAGGAAATAAAGTAGCAACACATTGAGTTAACAAGATGTTGCTGACTGCACTGAAGTATGTAGGATTAGGACTAATACTAGTATATGTGTTGTGGTTTTTTTTTAATTTATAATTGTGTAGTGCTATGATTGACTGTCACATTACATCAGCCAGACAAATCCAAAACATTAAGAATTATTTCCTATCAGACAACTTGCTGTACTTGTGCTTTTAGAGTGGTTTCAAATTAATTTACAATCTTTCTATTGTTTTTATCTTCAATATTTTCAGTTAAAGATGAAGTGTTGTGAATTTAACATTTCTTTGCACCATATATACTTACTTCCACCTACTGCAGTAAGTATAAAATGCTGCGGGAGGACAAATTTGAACTTTTTCATCTGCTTGTCTTCTGTCTTGAGGATAATTTCTAAGGACACAGGACACTAAAGGAGGATCTATGGCCAAAATGAGTGCTGTGCTTGGCAAGGTTTAGGCAAAGGCAGTTATGATTCTGAGCACCATGTGACAAGACCTGTTGGCTATAAACAAACTTCATTATTGCCATTGACTATGACATGGAAGATACTCCACTACTGAGGAAAAGGCAGCAGGATAAATGGTAAATCTGGCAGTAAAAACATGATGCTTTTGTTGAATATTTTGTATCCAATTGGCTTTGCCAAAGTTAGACGTCTTTAAAAAGTCAGCAGCAAGAACAGCATGTTGACACTGTGGTCTTCTGAAATCTCCATTACACACAGCATTAGTTGATGGCTGTGCAGATACTTTCAGTGTTGGTCAAAACCCCCTCATTGTAATAGTAAAAGAAAGACCTGTTGTGTCCCTATTTTTAATAAAAATTAATTTAAAAAAATCATAATCTACATGGCAAATTCAAAGGTAATCTGCTAATTGGGTCAGACAGACCTGTATATCAAAGCCTTCCATCATCAAATTTCCCTTCGTATGGAGAACAAGGCATGCAATAATACAGGAAGTAACCAAATACAGGCTTGACAATCTATAACACTTCAGAAGAAAATCCTTGCCTATAAAAATTACTCAAGATTTGGTTTTTTTTTTCTGTAGCACCATGAATCTTTTCAGGATATTGAAATCTGGACAGGGTCAAAACCTGTTGCTACCTCTACACAAGAGCTTTTAATACTGATTGTGAAAGTGATGCCTTAAACTAAACAGTGTTTGTAGCAAGTACTATGCCTTATTCTACATGAGGAAAAGTACCTACACCACAATGAATACTTTGTCAATATCATTAATATCAAATGCAACTAAAATTAACTGCTTTTTTTTTTGTAAGGCACTACACAATTTTTTCACTTCAGTGATATTAACATACACATGGAAAAAGGAGGCAGCAAGTAACATTATCTGTGTTGAAGTCTTCAGAGCACTACCCCATGCATGTTTCCCTTGACACTTGCAAACATCCCAGAACCCCTCTACAAACACAAAAAGGCTGCCAAGCCCTGAAGAGAATCATGAAGTTGCCTGCATGGTGTTCAGGCTTTGGTGAGTCATTATAGAAAGGACCTGTTCTCTCACAATCACACTTCCAAGCAAAAAGCCACTGTTTGTCTTCTGTTTTAAGCAAAAATAGTTACAGAAGTTTTGGTAATTAATTTTATTTGCTGGAGAGACATGCACAACATAACCAGTAACTACACAGAAACAGCACATATCAAAGGTTTGTATTAATCATAGCGCGTTTACCCCTTTTTTTTTTTTGTCTTCTGAATGTGGCATATCAGGCTTCTCTGGAAAAACAGCAAGACTTGATTCAGGCTTTTTTGGCACCAGACAATGCCCTCAAAAACACACTGTGGTCAATTCTCACCCTTTTTATCATGAATCTCATGATATTTGATATTTTACTTAAAGCTTTATTTCCTTATGGTAACAGATTACAATGACAACCAAACATCTATCACTAAAAACCAAGTTTCTGTCCCCAAGTCAGCAGATTTTTTCTAAAGGGGAACAAAAGTACACTATAAGAACTTATAAGTCATATTGCAAATACTTATAGTGATTTTTAACCTCTTCTTTTCCTCTCAAATATTTACTGAAAAATAGAAACACTTTCCAATGATTTTTCACATGGCTTAAATGAGATTTAAGGGCAAAACTTTTTTGAAAGAATTATCTGATGTGTACAAAGACAATGGATAAGATGCTACTTCATTCCTATTTTTGGCCTATTGTTTTTGCAGCATTTTTTCCACCAGAGTACATATTTAATAAGACATCAGTAATACATTAGAAGACAGTGTGACAAAGGATTGAATGCAGCTTGCCTACCTTCATTCACGCATTTTGTAGACCCTGACATTTGCACTAGCGAGTTAATCTTTATTTGGGCATAGAGAAAACAAAAAATTAGATTTTTCAATGTAATGTTTATTCTCCTCCCAATGTAGATAAATTTCACACACAATAAATACAAAATTATATCTGTAGATACGAGGGGTTATAGATGTGTTCAACTGGAATATCACATGCATCAAGATGACAACATATCCTTGTGAGAAGAACTCGGTTGCATTCAGTTGAAATATTTCTGCATGTAAATTACTAATGAAGAAAGTAAACAAGCTTACTCAAAGCACTCCAATGAATGTTTTTACAGGAGTAACAGACTTGCTTCTTAATCTGAAGAATTTCTTTGTACTGTAAAACTGCAATTCTTAAATCAGGTTGTGGCAGACGAACATGACTACATGCTCCACACTCATGATTCCTGTGATTGGAGAATTTGAATCAGATCACATCAGGTCTGATTTATGAATGCATTTGGAGACAGAAAAAGGGAATATTTATGCACTCTGACTTTTTTTTTCCTGCATCACCTTAGGTCTGATTGACTAAAGCACATTCTGAGATTAATTCTCTCTTCATATCTTTCCCACACACTGGTTTTTTTTTTCACCTTTTATCTCTTGCTTATCTTTATCTGTTTCTTCCTGCTCTTGTTCCAGTGCTGTTTTTATTTAATCTTCTAATATTTATATCTCTCTCTTTATTGTAAATTATCTACACTTTCAGTGTCCTCCTCTCAGTTCTGCTGTTGTTTCCATTATTTTGTCCTCTATGTAAAATGTACAGAAAAAGACCTTTCCTCAAAAGCCCTGAGATTCTCTTTGTTACAGGCAAGTGGAAGGTGGCACAGCCTGTGGACAGGTAACCTGTACCAGAGAAATTTTTCAGGGATTTACTCATTAATTTAGACACTCTGTATTAAATAAACTAATCATTTATTTAACTTTTTGTTTAAATTTATCATTAATTTAATATAATAATATAATTAATTATCATTAATTTAACTTTTCAAAAATCAGTATAAGAACATTCAGAAGTGTTTTGTTAAAACAGAATCATTGTAGACTTATGGAGTATTTTTCAATATAATGACTTAGATTTAGCTTATCTTGGTGCATGAAAAATTGGACGCGAGCTGTCAGTGTGTGCTTGCAGCCCAGAAAGCACATTCATCCCTTCCCTCAAGCTCAACAACTGTACAACTCTGCTTGTCATCCACAAACTTGCTGAGGGTGCAGTCATTCTATGCCATTGATGAAGATATTCAACAGTACCAGTTGCGGTGCGGACCCTTGAGGGACACCGCTTGTTACTGGACATTGAGCCGTTGTTGCTAACTCTTTGGATGTGACCATCCAGCCAATTCCTTAACCGTCCATCCATCAAATCTGTATCTCGCCGATTCAGAGGTAAGAATGCTGTAGAGGACTGTATCAAAAGGCTTTACAGAAGTCCAGGTAGCTTACTTCAATAGCTTTTCCCTTGTCAGCTGATGCAGTCATTCTGTCATGGAAGGCCACCAGATTAGTCAGGCATGATTTGCCCTTGTTGAGGCCATGTTGGCTGTCTCTAATCATCTCCCTGTCTTCCATATGCTTCAACATAACTTCCTGGATGATCTGTTCCATGATCATACTGGGCATGGAAGTGAAGTTGACTGGTTTGTAGCTCCCATGGTCTTCCTAATTACCCTCTTTAAAAGTGGGTGTGATCTAACCTGTTTTACTTTAAAGACAGGGCACATAGAGGCGAAGCAACATAGTGAAGGCCATCCCAGAGGGCAGGCTAAGACACCCCTGCAAAAAGCATAGATCTGTTTTTGAACTGCTGAGTCATGATGTCCATTAGAAGACCAATTGCGGTTTACAAATGAAAAAATGACAGCCTTAGGAAATGTCAGAAGTAAGAGCAACTATGTAATCTCAGTTGACAAAAAGTGACAGGACAACCATTGTAGCTGTTGGGGCAGTTCATTAGCCAACTTTGAGTCCAATATAAATCCTTATGATTACTTTTGAGAGACAGAAACCTGTCTTTTATACATACAGAGGGCCTAGGCTGCAAGCAAACCTGAATAGCAGCTATGCCTAGAAGGCTTTCTCCGTCTTGGGGGGAAAAGCCAGAGCAATAGACAGATAGGTATTTTCCCAGAAATGGATTTGTTTAGATACACAGAGGATGAGAATTTCAAGGTGACTGGTTATGTGCCTTGGGACCCACTTAGCATTAAGCTTTCAGGACAAGACCTTAGTATCATGCTTCACCTTCCTGGTCAAAGCAACACTGATCAGTCTCTGAGACACTTTCAGGCTCTTCTACGGGGATGTTCTTATGTGAATGTAAAGCCACCATCATTTGCCAGATAAAACAGAAGAATACTGCTTCACACACCATTAAAAAAGGACTACTTTGAAACCGAAGTAATTTAGTTTACTAAACTAAAGTAAGTTGTAAAGTAAGTAATGAGTAAACTCCTCCTAGTCCCTATGGTTTATGTGTGCTTGCTTGCTCCAAATTTAAAATATCACAAAAATTTAATTTTTTTGGTGGGTTTGGGGTTTTTTTGGTTGTTTTTTCATTTCAAATGAACCCTGAGCACAGGTTGTTCAAATGTTTGGTCCTCTCCATTTGTTGAAATGCACCGATCAAAGCTAGGAGCTTTATTTTCATTCAAGCATTTAACATTTTCTCAATTTATTTCCATGATTTTCATTCAGAATAGTGTAACTGAAGGTGTTCTGACTCATTGCATTCTTGTCTTGTATTTTTTATTTCTTAAAAAATGTTTATTGCACAGCCCTGGAAGGTGTATTTGAAAATCTGAAAAGCAGTATGAATACTGTATATTTGAAAAGAGAATGTAACCTGTTCAGATCTTCAGCTGAACTCCTCTACTGGGTCCAAAGCACTGATCTCAGATTAACACTTGACCTGAAGTTAAGTCTCATTTATTTATGTATTTATTTATTTTGGCTGTTGTACAGAGCTGTGGCTTAGTGATACTGTCCCAAACCATAAATATTGGCATAACTCCGTCTTTGATCCTGTGCCCAGTGTTTTGTTTTATGAACGCATTTACTTTTGCTATTTTTGTTTTTTAATGCAAGCATGATGCTAAAACAAGAATTATTATGTTTAAGAGATTATTTTGAATTTAGAATGGCCAAAGATTGCACTACTTCACAGGCTCTCCAAGGGGCAGTGTGGGAATATTTTCACTGAACTTCAATGTCGTCTTTTTTGTTTTCAGGTGCCTTTAATTATTTCAGTTAATCAGGTCAGGATTTTATACTTCCCATTGGCCACAGCTTCGTTTTAAAGTCAGTAATGCAACCTGCTACATCAAAGAATCCTATGGCAGTGCCCTAATAAGAGCCCTTAAGATGAAATACAGCATCTTTACTATTTGTGTTTTGGGTTGTCCATGGCACAGCTATATCTTCCTTGTTATTACAAGCAAAAGGCAGGCCGTCATGAAAGCCACACTACCCAGCTTAGGAGGGAGAGGATGTTTCCAGGCTGCAGAATGAATCTTTTCATCTTTGACCTCACATCTGATTCAATCCCACAATAAAAATGGCTGTCATTTAAAAAGCACTTAAATGCTTTTCACATTAACCAGTGAAAGATACAATCCACAACATATCAGACACTTGCCAAAACTGAAATCGGTGCCTTAGATATGAAATCTGTGAGTAGCCAGCACTAAATGCTGTCATTTCAGATACTTGTACAGAAACAGCATCCTAAGTTTAGCTTACCTTAGAGCCAATGCCTAAAACAGATCATTCTGCAGTGATGAGATAATTTAGGCTTTGGTATAAATATGCCTGAAGACTGTCCACAGAATGTCACTACATATCAGGAAACTGCCTCAAAGTAGGGTGGAAGAGACAGGCAGAGAAGACCGGGATATTTTGCCTTAAAAATGGGGATGAGTAAGAATGAACATCATAAATATAAATGAAAATACAGATATTCAAAAGAGAGCACATATGAACCCCTCAAAAAAGACAAAAAGAACTTGCAATGAAAGCCAAGTCTGATAAATGCAGGCAAAAAACATCCAGATTTACTTTTATAGTTACAATTTTTAGGAAGAGTATAGCAGCTCAGCTCTCTGAAAGTAACAGCCCTGACAACTGGAGACAGGTGGAAAAATCACCCCCAGAGTAGCCCTATCTCTGGGGCATTACCATTCCCTAAGGCATCTGGACCACGCAACTGACAGGCAGAGGAGAGTGAAAAAGATGGATTTTGGTTCTGATCCAATCTGGAAATTTCAGTCTCTCCAAATTTTACACAATAATTGTTCGCACTAAGCATCGCCCTAGCAAACACTTTATGGTTCTAACATTAGTGGCCAGTAACACGCACAAGCCTTTTGAACAAAAACACTAAGCATATAAATAATTAGAAAATAAATTATTCCAAGTTTGCAAGGGTATAGAAATTATGTTCTACCTTAGAAAAATTCTGTTACTTCTTCTGGAGTTGTCATCCACTGTGAAAACACCTATGAAGTACAGGAAATGGAAAGAAACTTGAGATATTTTGAAATCAAAGAGCAACTTCTTAGACTAAAGCAGTAAAAGTTTAGAAAAGGCTCAGATGTTGGCCAAAACTGAAGCAAATCAGCATTGTTACTATCAGTAATCAGCACTGTTAATAACTTCCATATCAAAGGGAGTGCTTAGTGTAACATTACTGTTTTAGGACTATAGTCTCCTTTTTGAGGACAGAAAGAGCATCTTTTTGGCTTTGAACTTTTCTGCTCAGCCTTTGTGGCTTTCCAAGGACTTTCTCCTCCTTTCAGGCCAGATAGTTCAGGCCTTGGTATGCAGCACACCAATGATCTCTTGCTTAAAAATGTCTTAACTTTCTTCTTGCATTGATTATTTTGACAAACAGGATTTGTCCCAATCTGTAACTAAGACAGAAGTAAAAGTGTGTGTTTTTTCTTCTTTCATCATTACATTCATTTCAACCAACAGAACAATCCTTTATCTCCATCAGAAGGAAGTCTGTCTGGATCTGGGGTCACCTGAAATAAAGCAACTGGTCTTTCCCCAAAAAACAGAAAGGCAAAAGGGGAGGGACGAACAAAGACTCTACAAGTAAGTGCTATTTGGAATAATGAATTCTGGCCTCCTAAAAATCTGTATACCTTCTTCCACAGTTGTCAATCATCTTCCCAGGAGCTCCCCATGCCTCTCTCTGCCTGTATTCCACTCTCATGAGACCCCACCTGGAGTACTGTGTCCAGCACTGGGGTCCACAGTGCAAGAAAGACGTGGACCTGTTTGAATGCATCCAGATGAGGGCCATAAAAATGGTAAGAGAGCTGTAACACCTCTCCTGTGAAGAAAGGCTAAGAGAGTTGGTGTTGTTCATTCTGGAGAAGAAAGGGGTCTGGGGACACCTTACTGAAGAAAGATGGAAAGAGTTTTATCCAGGGCCTCTAGTGACAGGACAAGGGGCAATAGTTATAAACTCAAAGAGGGTAGATTTAGATTGGATATAAGGAAGAAATTTTTTACAGTGAGGGTGGTGAGGCACTGGAACAGGTTGCCCAGAGAAGTTGTGGATGTTCCATCATTGGAAGTGGTCATGGTCATGCTGGATGGGGCTTTGGGCAACCCAATTTAGTGAAAGATGTGCCTGCCCATGGCAGGGTGTTTGGACTAGACGGTCTTTAAAGGTCCCTACAACCTAAACCATTCTGTGATTCTGTGATTCTATTCCCTTGTCTGAAAATGTCCAGTTCTCCCCTGCCTAAACAGACACACATGCGCAGAGCTTAAGTCTCTAAGACTTCTTCTCCAGTTACACTGACTGGCTATCAAAATTATGCCAGCAAAAGTGGTAAGAGCTAAATTCTCCCTGCTGTTCCCACAGGGAGGGTATTTAGCACCTGTTAGCCACTTTTCACAAAACCTGTAAAAGACTAATATTTAAGACCATTATGACTGAAATTGGATAATGAGTTTAAGAGCACTTTAAGAGGAAGATTGTGATGGACAGATATCTGGAACATGGGATTAGTACTTCCTAGAAAGAGGCAGACAAAGTATAGAAGGTCAGAGTGTTGGACCATGGCATGTTGTAACAATGCAAGTTAAAACAAGCTCAACAGTTTCCCACAGATAAATACTTTAGAAGGGAATCAGGACTAACCCACATACCAGGCTGGAGTGATATTTCTTATAATATTATGTTAATTATTATTTAATAGTGTCATGAAGAAATTGTCACAACCAAATGTGACTTGTTACTTTCCAGTCCTTTCCAACCTCATGTTGCCCCCTCATCTCTTCTCCTTCCAGACAAGCAGATTTCAAAAGCAGAAACTGCTGTATTATACAGTATCATGCAAAAAAGAGTCTAGGTACTTCCTAATGGATTCAGATATATGAATTTTCATTGTAATTATTGTATTACAGAAATTATTGTCTGTTCCAAGAGAAAAATCTAGAAATCTTCATGTGCAAATCAGGTTGCAAAAAAAGAGGGATGATAATCGGAACCCTTTTTTTCTGCAGTCATTTGTTCTTTCTCTTGCTCTCATTTGGGGAAGATAGGGGTAATGTTACCTCCAAATAAAGTTGCCTGATATCTCTGCACTTCAATTTTTCATTTTAACTGTGTGGGTGCAATCTTCAATAAATGGAGATGTGCCTCAGGAGAGTCTTCAAAACTTCACCCATATTTTAAGAACAAATCTAAATTTCTTAGGACATTGCTCAATGAAGGAGTGACTGTCTCCTCCAAGCTATTCAGTGAGAAGGCCAACAATTATTTACTGAGCACTGATTAAACCCTGCTCTGAAGGCAAAATTATTAACATCCTCTAGGCTGCTTCTCTGCTGTAATCACTGTAACAACTGACAGCTTCGTAAATATTAACTGTTTTTTGCTTCAACAAAATTCTATGAAGTTTGCAAGTGGTTCTTGCTATCTTACAGAGACATAAGGCAGGGAAAGTTAAAATCAAGAGTATCTAAAATTAACAGATTCCTAAAGTACTGTATGATTTTTCATGATGTTTATTATTTTACAGCATTTCACACACACAAAGCAGGTCTCCTTGTATCTTTAATAGCAATCGTGACCGTTTGGAGTCTTTGCAAACCAAACCTCATGCTTTCAAGCTGGAAACATGAGAAAATTAAGAACTCACAGTTCCCATTCACAAAAGCTTTTAGTGACTTGCTCAATAACAAAAAAGTCAGGCCAGATCTTCTGAAGTGAACAACCAGCTACGCTCCAGGCCCCTCAATAAAGTGCACCTGTGCAATGGATGAGTCAGAGGCCTGTGGGGGAAAAAAAAAAAAATATATATATATATAAAAGCCCTTCTTTTAAGTTTCATATTATAGCGTTTCATAATACATACATGACAAGGAGGCAAGTGAGGCGGTATAAACAACCTGGAATGTAACACATCCTAAGCCTCTGTATTCCTGTCTTTTTATGTTTAATAAACAACTTATTATGCATTCATATACACATACAAAGCCAATGGCTCTTATTTATGCAGACTGAGGAAGGAGGATGGAACAGTGTCCTTAACCCCAGGATGAGTTTGACACAGACATCATGGCTCTCCTGAGATGGAGAGCAGCTCTGATCTGTGACACATTTCTCTCCTCACCAGAACTGCAGGGAGGGGAAGATCCATGATCTCTGAGTGGAAGACTGAACCTCAATCTGGCTTCTTCAGCTCACTAGACATCATCTTTGGAAACTGGAGCCCAGTACATGCACAGGAGGCTGGTGCTCTGTTTGTATGGCCCTCCTTCAGACTAGAGACCCTCTCAGCTGCTCTCCACAGTGGTTTCCTTCTGTTCAACTGCTTGACTGCCTTACACTTGGCAGGGAAATACTCTGTTACAGGTCCACAACACCCACAGAAACATGTCATTTTCACAAAGACAAGGTGGATTTTCATTGCATAATATACAATCAAATTTCAATAAAACAGGGGTGAGAGAATGGCATTTTGCCCCATCTTTCATACCACCATGTTCCCTTTTTAAATGGGAAAGCAGCAAAACAAGATTTTGAGTAGCCTTTGTGTAGAGTGTAGTCTCCCTCACAAAACACAGTTAGTCTTCTTTATACCATAAGCAGGCCTGGAGAATCTGTCATGGTTTCTGCTATTTCTAGTTAGATAAAAAGCAATGTTGTTTGAGCCTTGCACTTACAAAATATACTTACTGAGTGCTTGCAGGAATGAGGTTTTTAATTTTGTCAATAAATAGGGAGTGCCTGAGTGACACAAAAAATCAAGAGGGGGTTACATTTTCTAGAAGGTAATCTCATGGATGAAATAATTTTTTAAAATAAAAAAATCCCCCAACCCTCCACTTTTCTTCCATCAGTGTGTTTCACTTGGGCCTACTGATGAGAAAAGAGTAAGCACTAATTATCCTTTCCCACATGTTTATATACTGCATCAAGACAAACCTTCATTTAGTATTACAATAAACTTAATGGAGCAAACACAATTAATTGTGTGTTGGTTTGGATTTTTTTCCTTACTGGTTACTTGATGATTTCTCTGTTGCAATAAAGGGAACAAATATGCAATGAAATCTAACAAAATAAAACAAAAAATAAAAAATACTTTGTTTTTTTTAAGACTATGCTGTTCATAATGACATTAACAATTGCTGGGCTAGGCACTGGGAAATAGTAGCTACAAATTAACATTATATACTCAAGAAACACTTTAAAATTCAAACAATTTATCAGGCAATTTAGTGATGAAAACAGCAGTTCACCAGAAGCTGGTTTTCTCTACTCAGAAAGATGTCCTGGTGCACATGGAAACTAATTGTCCATCTGTAGAGCTAAGAAGCAACAAGCAACTTCCCCCTCGTCCTGCTTTGTTTCATCTCTTGCACATATTGTGACTCCATAAAGCGCGTATGATTTTACTCCCCCCAAGTACCTCAGTACAGATTTAAAATAAATCTACTTAGTTCAGTGAGGCTCAGTGACAAGAACATAAATCGTAAGAACTTTACACAAAAGCAGAGTCTGGTATCTGGACTTCTCAGACAAATGAAATTAAACAAAACTATTCAAGTAACATGATATCATGTGAAAACACATCCAGCAATCTTTTCTTTTTAGTATTTACTAATGTTACAATGCAGCAAAATACTACATGCAATCACTACAGTTCAGGTGCAGTTTTAGTTTCTCCTCATATTCAGGATCTGAGCTGGCAATTTAAAAGGTTAACTGTCTTTTTTCTCAGTGTTGATTGTGTTGTTTTTCATGTTCTGTGGGACTGCAACATCCCTGGAGATAGTGGGCTTCTTTCTTTGTCACAGACATTTCTGAAAGATCCCAAGCTCCTTCACTTCAGATAGAAATCCATGCTCAATACACATGAAATTGTTCAGCAATTAGTAGCTATGCATTTTAGCCAACAAACCCACAACTGAAGAGCCAGCCCATAGAATCACAGAATCACAGAATGGCAAGGGTTGGAAGGAGCCTCTGGAGATCATCTTCTCCAACCCCCCTGCTTGAGCAGGCACACCCAGAGCAGGGGGCACAGGAACGCGTCCAGGCGGGGTTTGAATGTCTTCAGGAAAGGAGAGTCCACAACCTCCCTGGGCAGCCTGTGCCCCTGCTCTGGCACCCTCACAGGAAAGTTTTTTCTCATATTGAGGTGGCACTTCCTGTGTTCCATCTTGTGCCCATTGACCCTTGTTCTGTCATTGGGCACTATTGAAAAGAGCCTAGTCCCATCCTCTTGACATCTGCCCTTCAGATATTTATAAGTATTGATAAGATCCCCCCTTCAGTCTTCTCTTCTCCAGGCTGAACAAACCCAAGTCTCTCAGCCTTTCCTCATAAGGGAGATGCTCCAGTCCACTGATCATCTTCATAGCTCTCCACTGGACTTGCTCAAGCAGTTCCACGTCCTTCTTAAATCGTGGGGCCCAAAACTGGATACAGTATTCCAAATGTCGTCTCACTAGGGCAGAGTAGAATAACTTCTCTCAATGAGTAGACAACCTCTCTCAATCTGCTGGCCACATTCCTTTTAATGCAGCCCAGATCAAAGATCTGTACATCAGATCTGTTACATCAAAGATCTGTAACAGAGCTGTCACATCCCTAGGGCAACAAGCACAAGAAGGACAAAGAGCATACACTGATGAAGGAATTGCATGCGTTTCATTGCCTGCATGAGTAAGATCACGCAACTTTTACTTTCTTAGAGCACTCATCCCCTTTTTCACCCCAGATTCCTGCTACAATCCTGAACCTGGTCCAAACTTGATCACAGCCCTTGGGAAACTTCTGGGATGGGCACTGGGTCAAGGACAAAATTATACTGATTTCCAAACTGGTAGACGAAAGGAAGCGTGACAACTCTTGAATGTCTTCAGCATTTCTAATGTTCAGGTGGCTTTATTTCCTGTGAGAGAACAGCATTTTACGCATTCCTGCACTCCCCATCAATAGCATAGTGGCAAAAGGAAGTCTGGTGAAGCTTTGCACTTCTTGTCATCTACCTAACTTCACAGATAAGAATTAATACAATGTGATCCTGAACAAAAAACCTTAAGTCTAAGAACTCTTCCAGCCCCAAATTCATTAACCTAATCTTTTTTTTTTTTTTTTTAATTAGGTCCGTTATATATGAGACTATTTCTGCAAAATTCCTTGCCAGATTGGAACATGCAAATTTCCTTGTCTACTGCAGCACCTGAGGTGGAAAGGTCTAAGTATGAGCCAGTTAGGCTTATTTGACAGTTACATCAGCTGTGGCTTTTTGCATTAGGCTGAACATACAGTCACTGCTTTGGAATAATCAGAAAGCAGCTCTGATCTGTCAGACCGTGATAGGGACTTGCAGTACAGGGGTATGTGGGAAATACCACTGATAAGCTGCTGCATTTATTACCTAGAAAAATCAATTATCTGCTCTGAGGTAACAACAGTCTCCTGGAAAGATGAGAGAGAAATAGCAGCAAAAGAGGATTAATGGAGTAGTTAGTGTGGTATTGATGAGTCCTCTGGCTTGTGGGGCTTATTCTGGATTTGGCTAAAAAGAAGCAAAATTCAACCCTACCTAAATAATGACTGAATAGATCTTTTTTCAGTGATAAAAGAAGCAGACCCTGCATGCAAAAAAAATACACAGTGATTGGGATGGCTGTAATGTTTTCTGTAGCTCAGAGTCTCCCAGAATATTAATTTTACGCAGAATAAGCTGTGCAACTGCATAAAATTTTCATGACATTATCCCTGCCTCCTGCTACCATTAACATGAACTACATTGGAGGTGAAAACCTTGTTCATTAGGCAAATTTAAGAGTGGTAACTATCAGAACAATAATTCTGAATATAAGGTGTATGACAACATTTCCCCAGACAGTGGATCACATGAGTATCTGGTATTCTGCTTTCAAAGAAAGGTTCAGGTTGTCTGTGCTTTTGCACTGTCCTCCTCATTGGATCACAAACTCTTAGAATCAAGATGATTTCTTGCTTTCCAACAGACTAGGTAGTCATGAAGTGACAAAAATAAGCTGTGGCAGTGGACTTTTTCTTTTCTCAAAAGATGAAGGCCTTTCCATGTTAATTAAAATAAAATGGTAGTAGTAGTAATAGTAGTAGCAATAGTAGTAGTAGTAATAAAAATAATAAAAATGAAAAGGAAAACATCAAGAGAGAGAGGTGAATCCGAGGGGGAAGAAGAAAAAAGTGATGCAACTGCTCAGCACTCACCAACAAACAAAGCCAAGCCCTGAGCCACAATCGCCTCTTCCCCTGGCCAATTCCCCCCAGTTCATATACTGAGCATGATGTCATATGATATGGGATATCCTTTCAGCCAGTTTGGATCAACTGTCTTGGTTGTGTGCCCTCCCCTCCCAGCATCTTGTGCCCCTGGCAGAGCATGGGAAGCTAGAAAAGTGCTTGACTAGTATAAGCACTACCTAACAACAACTAAAATATCAGTGTGTTACCAACATTGTTCTCATACTACATCCAAAACGCAGCACTATACCAGCTACAGTGAAGAAAATTAACTCTATCCCAGCCAAAACCATGACACCCATCTCTCACTTTATTATATTTTCTTGAAATTCAAGGCTACATCCTCTAGAGATTTTAAATTTTGAAAGCATATATTGTTGAAGGTAACTTCAACAGAAGGAGACTACATTAAAAAACTGCACTCCAAAATTTAAAGAAATGTAATACGATCTGTGTAAATTTTTTTTTTTTTAGCTAAAACTGGAAACTCCTAAAAACAACAGTCATTCAACAGTAACTTAATTTTTCAAAGATAATACTCGTGTCAGTGACTGCAGAGAGTTCTACAGCCACGTACCCCAGAGTAAAAAGCAGGATGCTCTCAGAAAGGTCTGCCCAGATCTCCCTTCTGACCTCATTCTTATTTGCATTGATTTGTCTGCAATATAAACTGTGACAAATGAGTTTCCAATCAGATCTGTCCTTAAGGGCACTACACAGATGCACAAGCCTGATAAGGACAGTAAGAGAGGAAACAAAAGGTCAGTCAGTGAGGGACTACCTTTCCCAGTAAGAGCCTGTACTTCTGTAGATTAAGGTGAACATGGAACTGCAGCCTCAGCTTTTTATATAATCTCTTTTTTATATCACTGAGCTTTGAGGTTTTTTTAAAAACGTACATGTGTAAATAATGTGTCAGAGTGCTTCATTCTGCACATCTCAAAGATGCATTTTGCCTAGAAGTGATTCAGAGTGTGACTGGTTCCATGCAGTAACAGCATGATAAAGATAACAGGTCTTAGTAAAATGCTGCTCACTTCTTTAAGCATTGTACATCTGTAACTGTTGCCTCTTCAGCAACTGTAAATAATTAAGTGAATTTTATGTCGCTTATTAGAAAAAAAAAATCTAATTCTGCTGGGTAATGGAAAGGAGAACAATGGGTGGTTTCTAGCCTTTAATTTCATATTGATCTAAGGAAATGGGGACTCTAATATTTGCTAAACTCTTCGACTTGCTAGTACACACAATAAGAGCAAGCAACGAGTACCAGATTAGCATACAATAAACTGCAGCAGAAGACCAGGCAGTATAATAAATACAGCCAGCATCAGTGAGCTCACAAATCACACAAACAAAAGTTTCAAAACAGGAGCAACTGACCTGCATCTGAAAAGCCAAAACTCCATCTGAAATGCAGCAATTACTACAAAAGCCATTGTGGAGGGGTACATGCCTCATCCTGTGCACATGGCCAAGAACAGCAAAGCTTTCCAGATAGCCTTGCAGGAGCCAGACACTTTCTCATTCCAGGTCTCAAATCTGCAGTCCACTCCAATCCTAGTTAGCACCAGTCCCCAGCTCACACGTTGCAACTTCTGAACACTTCTGTACTGTTTCTGGAAGAATTGTTCCCGGGAAAGGTGACATTCAAGATAGATAGGATCCAGGTTTCAAGCACTGGCCACCAGTGAGACAATACTACTTAAATCGCTAAGTCACCTTCCCAAAGATGTGATGCAGTTCATCAGCAGTCATTAGAACACAAGTTTACTGAGTCTGCTTTACCTTGCTCCCTCAGTCTGTCAATAAAATAGCAACAATTATCTCTCAAAATTCTTTATTTATGTATTGGATGTAAATGCCCTCTTGAGCAAGCTGCATATAGGAGAAAGTAATTCAGGAAAGAAAAATCTGGAAAGTCAGAATATAGTCTTTCAAAAAGCAATTAAGTACAAATCCCAGAAAACACAAAATTATTTCTTAACCTCAAATTCACTTTTACACAACACAATTATAATTAAAAAACTAAGCAGGCTAAGAATGTAAAACAAGGTAACAGCAGTGCTGAAAACTTCAGGCCATGAAACTACACAGAAATATGTTCAATTGCAGCACTTAAATGGATATATTGCAACAAATTAGATACTGAAATATCTGAATAAAGCATAAAAGTATGCATTTTGCTGTTTCGAGGTGAAAACAATCAGAAACAACAACATATAACAAACTAACTTTGTTCAAAGTTAATAATAAAAATCCAAACAATTCCCTGAAATTGTACATTTGAAAGAGTAGTACATGCTACACTCTTCGAAGAGACTGGAATTAGTTTGGAGATCACATGTAAGAAACTAATTCTTTTAGCCCTATCCACTGTCTATTCCTACCAATGACACTTAAAGCATTTAGATATATTATTCATCAGAGTCTAGAAGCAGAGACTCAGAAGTGACTCCTTTATACACTCCATGGAAGAATTCAGTAGTGAAGGGAACAAGGCTCAAACCATGTCTTTCATGCTGTATGTTGTTTTATTTAAGTGAAGCATTGTCCCAGCCATTCATAAATTACTGATGTCTTGCATCTTCCAGTCCATCTGTTACTGCAGGGCTGAGAGTGGGAAGGTGTTCACTGATTTATAGGCCTTTCAGCTTTTCCAGAACACACCTTGTATATTATCTGTCGGCTTCACCATATAGATCTGAGGAGGAAAATGTGGATGTGGATTTGAAAAGGGAGCACAGGTCTTCGCTTTGGCCTCAGTAAATCTTTCAACATAATATTACTTTGGAATCCATATCCTAACTATAATCAGTGAGAGGTGCAAATACTACAACACCATTTATTACTCTTGTTTTGAGCATCCAAGCAAATCTCCAGGGCCCTGGTAAGACATATAACAGAACCAACAACATATTGGTGAAGATCACAGGGGTGTGAATAAGAAGGTGAGAAGAACACTATTCCAAACATAGAATCATAGAATCATAGAATGTCCTGAGTTGGAAGGGACCCACAAGGATCATCGAGTCCAGCTCCTGTCCCTGCACAGGACAACCCCAAAATTCACACCACATCTCTGAGGGCATTGTTCAAGTACTTCTTGAATAGCGTCAGGCCTGATGTCGTGACTACCTCCCTGGGGAGCCTGTTCCAGTGCTCCACCACCCTCTGGGAGAAGAACCTTTTCCTAATATCCAGCCTAAACCTCCCCTGGCACATCTTCCTGCGGTAACCTCAGGTCCTATCTTTGGTCAACAGAGAGAAGAGATCAATGCCGGCTTCTCCTCCTCCCCTTGTGAGGAAGCTGTAGACTGTGATGAGGTCTCCCCTCAGCCTCCTCCTGGCTGAACAAACCAAGTGACCCCAGCCACTCCTCATGTTGTTTCCCCTCTAAAACCTTCACCACCTTCATGGCCCTCCTCTGGACACTCTCTAGCAGCTTTATATCCTTAATGTACTGTGATGCCCAAAACTGCACACAGCACTCGAGGTGAGGCCTCACCAGTGCAGAATAGAGCAGGACAATCCCCTCCCTCGACTGGCTGCAATGCAGGGCTTGATGCATCCCAGGGCACGGTTGGCCCTCTTGGCTGCCAGGGCACACTGTTGGATCATGTGCAACTTGCTTTTAACCAGGACCTCCCGGTCCCTCCCTGCAGAGCTGCTCTCCTGTCTCTCGTTTTTCAGTCTGTATGTATATCCAGGGTTGCCGTGCCCCATGTGCAAAATCCAGCACTTGCCCTTGTTAAACTTCATATGGTTGGTGATTGGCCACCTCTCCACTCTGTCCGCATCCCTCTGTGGGTCCTCTCTGCCCTCGAGAGTGTCAACAGCTCCTCCCAGTTTTGTCTCATCAGCAAACCTTGATTAGTAGTCTTTCGAGCCCTGCATCCAAGTCATTTACAAAGACATTAAGGAGTACTGGCCCCAGGATGGACCGCTGTGGAACCCTGCTAGTGACTGGCTGCCACACTGATGTAACTCCATTTACTAGGGCCCTTTGAGCCCGACCCATCGGCCAATTACTCACACATTGCATTACATGCTTATCCAGCTGTGTGCTGAACATTTTGTCCAGGAGGATACTGTAAGAGACAGTTCCGAAAGCTTTAATGAAATCTGGAAAGATCACATTGACTGCCTTTCTTTGGTCAACTAGGTGGGTGACCTTGTCATAAAAGGAAATTAAGTTTGTGAAGCAGGACTTTCCCCTCAGGAATCTGTGCTGGCTATGACATTAGCCAGCTCTCTATGTCCCCTTGGATGTATCCCATCCCCATTAATTTTCCTTCTACATAAGAATTGCAAAGAGATGGAGCTGGAAAGAAACTGACAGAAAGAAACTAATTTCTCTGCAATGCGTACAGAATTAAGTTTTGCCAGGCTGTGTTGGTTTTGGCTGAGAAGGGGTTAATTCTCTTCACTGTAGTGCATGTGGTGGTCAGGGACCTTTCCAGCTTCCCACGCTCTGCCACATGGGCAGGAGGCTGGGAGGGGCGGGGCCACGGCCGGGGCGGCTGACCCCGACTGGCCAATCGGATGTTCATTCCATACCATGTGACGCCACGGCCAGTATATTAACGGGGGCGGTTGGCATGTGGGGGGGCAGTTGTGGCCTGGGGACTGGCGGCATCGGGTCGGCGGGCAGCTAGCGGCTGCGTCACGTGCGGTTTGTTTTGGTTGTTCATTCCCCTTCCCCCCCTCTCCGACCCGGGTTTCGCACCTCTCATTGATTTCCTTTCCATTGCGTTTTTGTTGTTGTTGTTGCTTTATTTTAATTATTAAACTGTTCTTATCTCAACCCACAAGTGTTACCCTTCTGATTCTCTCCCCTGTCCCACCAGTGGGGGAGTGAGCGAGCGGCTGCGTGGGGCTGAGTTACCGGCTAAACCACAACACAGGCCTAAGTTGAGGTGTGTTCCTCTTAGGAATGGGGGACAAGAGAGATAACTGCTGCCTTCTAATGGAGGCAAGTTCCTTCATGTAGCACCACACTACACTGAACTCATCTCTCTGCAGCAACCCACCCAGGGTTCTGGCACAGGCAGACTGCAGCACTCTCACCACTCATAACAGTCAGTAAACACCAAGTGTTGGGAGGACGTGGGATAGCTGAAGTGCAAGACAGTAGAGCTGGGAGAGTTCAACAAAGCAACCGGACGTTCAGGAGTTCATCCCTCACAGACTAGCATGAATATCAAAAAGAGGACAACATCTCATCTCAGGTTCATCTTTCAATCTCATAAGGTATACAGCTTTCAGCTTCAGCTAGAGCCAAACCCACAGCAGCTGACTCAATACACTACACAGTTAAACTTCCTTAATGCCTCCAAAATGATGAGAATCACCAATGAACAACTTTTAAAGAGTTTGCTGAGGCCTCAGAAGGGCACAGAGATATGGTTATAAAGACAATTGATGCATCCTTAGCATGCTGGGCATCTAACTAGACGTTTTTATTTCTCATACCCGCAATTTCGAAGTGGTAGAAAAGTGGAGTTAAGAACATGCTTTCTTAATTACATTAGTATGTCCCAGGCTGGCTGTCCCTACCCAAATATGCCAAAGGAAATAAAAGATTTGTTTAGAGCTTTGGGTGTTAACCTGATAATTTGCACCTGCTTATTCCCATTGCAAGCCAAGGAATCCTTTTAAATGCAGGTAGTCAAGAACACAAAGATTTTGTCTGCCTTTGTGACATTCTTTCAAAACATAGGCTAAATTGTGCAGTATATGTTGCAAAAACTTACCTCCTCAGGCTTTATGGCTGCCCTAGGTTATAGGTCTGTTTGGAGTAAGAAATATTTTATTGAGTTATAAAAATATGGTTGAAGCATGTTCTGGTTCACTTCATGAAATTGAAGCAGGTACATTTTAATTATTTGCAGTGATGTTACAGGCACAAAATATAGCCAATCCCATGAACAATAAACTCACTTAACTATTCTCCCTTGGTCCTTATGGATTTTAGAACTTTTCAAGACATCCTGAAATTATCACACCAAAGATGCATCACCAAATAAAGTTTAAGTTCAAACTCAAAGCTGACTGGTAAGCATTTGCTTTGTTTTCAGATGCAACATCCTTCTTGCTGCCCACATTGGAGTTGGGGGACAGGGGAAGGCACTGACAACATGGTCATAGTTACAATTCCTAAGAGTCTTCTCAAATAGGTTTCTTGAAAAAAGCTTCTGCCTTCATAAAAGATTTTACACATCTGGCATGCTCTGCTGAACCATATCAAACCCATCTTTATCTCTTCCTCCTGTGTAACTGTTTCCCCACCTCTAAGCTTTCAAGGTTTCCAAAGGTTCCCATTCTGAAGACATCAAATTCAATATACATTTCCCTCATCCCCACAATAGAGAGAAAGACACAGAACAGCTACTGGGAAGTGGTACAATGACAATACCACTACCCAAAAAGTTTAACACCAGTTAAGGTCAAGCCTCTATTTATTCTATGCTAGCTGTGCTTTGTAGCTCCTTTCAGGCATACCACTGCCTCACAATGCATAAAAGTCAATTTACTTCTAATGATAGACTTCCCATGAGCGTGGTTACTACAGAGTAGTTAAACTGTTCTAAAGCCAGTGGTAGTTTGCTTCTTTGTAATGTTCCAGAAATAAGACCGTCCCCTGAAATCCAAGTCTGTAATCTGGAGCACAGAGAGAAAAGAACCCCAAACAATCTAAATAGCAGTTTCTTAAAATCCAGTGAAGTGGTTAAACTACCAAACCCCTGGGTCCCTGCCACCTCCAACCACAAATCCTACCCTGGGGTCAAGAATCAAAGAGAGGTTTATCACTACTGGTATATTTGTCAGAGTTATATTTTTGCCTAAATATTTTCATTCCTGAGGATTTTTGTTTTAGAAAATATCAGCCAACTTTTCTGTATATTTATATCCCACAGAAAATTAAATTTTCCACTGAGTAATAACAATGAACCATCTGAGCTTTGCAAAACAGAATCTGGTGGTCAAAGGAGGGAACTGAGGGATAAGGAAGCATTTGTTTGATGACTATATCCTTGAAGAAGAACTGAGAGACTCATAAAAGGGAACATCCCTGCCCAGAAGACTCCGAAAGCTGGGTGATAAAGTGTGAAGTCAGTGAAAGCTGCAGTAATTAGGTGAAAGGTAAAGGTGGCAGAGGGAGATCAGGACAACCGACTTAATTCAGGACTGAGAAGAGTTGCACCCCCACTCCTGTAAGGAGCATGCATGTTTATTTACATAGCTAGCAAGGCTAATTAAAATATAGCTAACCAACAGAAGACAAGATTAAAATTACTAACTAATGAATATGAATTGGGGGGGGGTTACTAATCATGCAACAAGATAAATACCCTGTAGGGTTTTTTGTGCTGCGTGCTAGCTTTCTGGAGTTACCACCTTGCACCCATCTTTGCGCAGATATGAAATGAATAAAATACCTCTGCTCTGTGTGTAGTTTGGTGTTTTGCACACTGGGTGAACAATGCCACTTTTGGGAAAACAGTTTTTACTTTGGCAATGTCTACACAACATTTTGAAGGCAAATGAGAAATTTCTCTTACTGAACTTCAAGCTGGCCAGAGACTCACTAGTTGCAGTCAGAAGCCATGCAGACAGCTAGTGCAAGCTTCATGTTGCACCTAGGAAATGGGCCAAATAACTTTTCTGAAAGCAGGTTGCACCGCTTCCAGATTCAGACTCAAAATAAGGGCGGAAAAAATCATATGCCTGCCTGCCTGTAAAAAGATGCAGTCACTGGGATAGTCACCTCAGAAGAAAACCAAATTCTAACCCATCTATGAAAAAACAGCTCCAATGGTTTCAACATTAAGCTTCTACTTTCTGTAATAGTCTGAGTAACACATTGTCTTGTCACACTTGAGCTTATACTAAAGTATAATTAAAAAAACAGTCCAGATGATAGCCTAAAAAAATAGTCCAGGTTTTTATCTTCTTTTTTTTTGTTAAAGGAGCGTGGAAAAGCCAATCTCTATCTGATAAAGCTACAGCTTATCTTAGTTCTAGATAAAAGTCTGCCTTGTAGAGCAGCATTCAATTCACTGTGAAGCTGCAAATTCATAAAGCATGTTCCAGTTCCAGTCCCCCAACACAATAGATTTAGTCCCCACAAGTTTCTGAGACAATCCCATATGAAGCTTTAAGGAGTCTTTGAGGCCTAGCAGTACAGGGCGTGAGATGAAGGATGATAGAATCTCCCAGGCGATGGCTAGAATTTGGCATAAGCAGACAGCCTGCAAGTAAAATAAATAAATAACAATAAATATAATGGTTTTGCTTCCTAAAACTTATTGCAGGGAATTTCTATGATTAAGTAGGGAATGACATAAGCTTCAAAGAGTTGCTTTGTAGTTACTAGAAGTAACTGGATCAGAAGACAAGGACAATACATAATGGTGAGGTGAACAGAATTCTTCTGTGGGGTTTTGGATAAGCACGTTTTATGGAAGCAACACCCTTCACTAGTGACCTAGAACAAGCCAAGGCAGTGACATGAGACCATGCACTGTCACCTGCACAAAGACACACATCTCAGAAAGGTTCGACAGAAGTGAAGCATGACCAAAACTGCCTTCATGTCTCTCCCTCCTTTATGAAGCAGATTTCTGAGAACCTTGACCCCATCTGCATAACTAATGAATGGAATAAAACCTATGCTGCTAAAAGGAATAATATTCCACCAAGTTCTAAAGTATTTTCTATGACAGAGCTTCCAGGCAGAAATATGTCAACATATTAGAGTTCAATAAAGGTTACAAAGTACTGTTTGCTTCTCAGGAAAACAGGATACACAAGGTGGATTTTTCTAGACATCAAAAACACTGAATTAAACTTTCATGACACTTTAAAGGACAAGACCAAGTACTGCCTGTGTTGCACCTCCAAGAGCTCAGTATCTGGGGAAACTGATGAGGACTACAGCAAAAGAAAGCACCTAGGATGGCTTTTAGGATTCTTTAATCTTGAGCAATCAACATAACAGCCCAGTGAAGGTCTCTGGCAGGCAGAGATCAACTGCAAATGACCGCTGTAGCCATACTAGAATGTGAGTGGTACAACCATGATTTTAGAATAAAGTTCTGTGTACACAGAATTAAACTATACTTGTGCATGCACTGACAGGATCATGGGCTTCCCCTCCATTAACAAATTTCTGCAAAATTGGGACTTACCTGGTCTCTGCTAGAATAGCAGCAGTCACTGGGTAGGATTAACTGTGAGCTCCAGAAACATCCTTTAACCAAGCTATCTGCAAATCCTACAGAAAGGGAATACTCTAGGGAGTGAGAGTTTTATCATCACTATAAAGTTATTCCACAGGTGAATTTCAGCTCCTCCTCAAGGCTTCCATGTCATTATACGGACTCCAGTTTAAAAAGTGCTAATTTGCCACTCGTGTTAAACTAGTATACCTTTACCAGTTTCAGTGGACTTGTAGGCACACTTAAAG
Source organism: Phalacrocorax aristotelis (assembly GCF_949628215.1). Classification (NCBI taxonomy): domain Eukaryota; kingdom Metazoa; phylum Chordata; class Aves; order Suliformes; family Phalacrocoracidae; genus Phalacrocorax; species Phalacrocorax aristotelis. The sequence goes on from NC_134279.1 coordinate 21,590,948, forward strand.
TCTTACTGATCCATGCATCACAACCATAAGACATAGGGTATTCTGTACTTTAGATGTTTCTTTCTGCTGCCCTTGCTAAGCAGCTGATCCGAAAGGATCAAATTAATGAAAAATAATGATTAGTTTTAAACCTGAATCCTAGAGTTCAGACCTCCTCAAATTAAGCACAAGCAGTTGCCACATTGTGGCCTTTAAATTAACTACATTTTTTTATTCTCTTCTTTAGACAGCTTCTTGAGGTCACAGAACAGTACTATAAATAGCAGAAAAAGGATCTAAAATAAGGCCATACATTTAATATTTGCAGGTAAGCTCTGATGAAAGCTCAGACAACTATCTGAAAGCAAATAGAAACAAACCGTTTCAAAGTTAAAGTAACCTGATTTGATAAATTATTTTGTTTGTATGTTTGTTTTGCCTTTTAAATTTCAAATGAAGTTCAATTCATAGGAGATCTAAAAGTCAAACAAGAAAGGGACCAAAGTATCTCTCTTTCTTTTTTTAAATTTATTATTTCAAACACTCTTCATTGTCTTTTCATAATTAAAACTCCTTAAAGGCAATGTATGAGCAGCAACAGAGAAAGAGGCAGAATTCAAAACCAGGTACATGGTTTGTTTTTCATTCAAATAGTGGCAGCAGAGTGAAAAGTTGGAAAAAAGCCTGTACCTATTGATGAAAATACTGTAACAGAGGGTTATAGTCATAAATCAGTAAGTTACAGTAGCATATTCTAGCTCCAGTGTAGAATAAGTTGCTTGCATTAAAAAGATGTAGATTTAAAATGCAATAAAAAAAAAACAACAAAAAAATCAGTAATGATACATTTTAATTTAAACAGTCATCACAGCAGTACCACAGCAATCAGTCATATGTACCCAGGCCCTGTATATAATAATTCCCCTGATCCCTATACAACTGCTAGCTTCACATTTTGAATTATCAGCAGATCTTATAGCTTATTGCTTCATACTTCCTTAATAAGCACCTGCAATCAATAATCTTCCACTGCATAAGCAGTCACTAGCCAGCCAAACACAGGGTGTAAACGCTTCAGAAGTGATCATTACAGGGATATGAATGACAAGATGACTGTGCTAATGGATAGGCATGTAGTAAATACATAATTTGGAAAATCTGCTTACTGGAACATGTAGATGCTTTGCCATGGCAAAATGGTGTTTCAGCAGAGGAGAAAATCTACCCTTGAAAATGAAACCTCAAATCCACCTGAGGGGTGTTCTTTTCTATTAGCAATAACCATCACCAGAATTCTGTATCTCACCACCAGGGCAAAACATTCAGCATGTTTGCAACACAAACACTTTCATACAAACTCTGTAATGATTGATAATATGGATTTACATGCAAATTTGTTGTTCCCAAATCAGGGTTCTTCCCCAGTGTGCAAAACACCAGTCAACACACCGAGGCAAGATATTTGTCTTTATTGCCAGTCTGCAGAGTGGGGTGCTGGGCATTTAACACCAGCCAGCGCACCTTCCGGAAACACAAAGGGGTCTTTTTACAAAACAATAAGGAAAGAAGTCACACCAAAACACCTGAGTGGCCACCTGTACAAAAGTTCATCCACACAAGTCCCACCTCTAGTTTGGCTCATTATATTAAGGTGGGCTCACATTTACATCTAAGGTCTTCTCCTAGGGGTGTGTTTTTAGTATTATAATTGCCTAAGGTAAGCAGAGGTCATACCTTCGTCCCGTCAGCTGTCACTGAATTAGGGTGTTACTTCACATCCTGCGGTGGCTTCTGCCTGAACAATGGCTAGTCCCAAGGCAGGTATTTGCAGATCTTTGTTTTAGGGGTTTTCTGTACTCTCTATTCAAGGTTTCAAGGCAAACCATCATGGTTGTTTTAAACCTTCGATATCACTGCCACTCACTCATTAAATACCAACACAGAGAACATCTACCTGTTTGAGAATCATTTCTCAAATCTGACAAAAAAAACCAGAGAAAAACTGGTCTAGTTTCCCACAAAGTAAATAGAGCTTTGAACAGAGACAAATTTCCAGTGTTCAATATTCACATTGGACACATCTCCAAAGGAGCTCAACTCTTACTTAGACAATAAAATGAAGGTGACAGGTTTTCAAAATGTTCTGCTGAACTAAGTTGTCATTTTCTTTCATTTTCCATAGCGTATGCAGGCACTGGGCTCTTAAAAATCCATCTGCCTACTTAGGCACGTGGATGAATTCCACCAGGAAATACTCAGCACTCTTGAAAATGTACCTGCTGATTTAAATATCTAAAGGGATGGTAGGTCCCTTGTTTGTTTTGTTATTCAGTGTGAAGACTCCTTAGGAAAGTGTGTGAATTGTGATGAGTCACTGTGGCAAAATGCTTTCCATTTGGATGCAACATCAGAAAGAAGGTTATGCTCTCATTAAACTTGGTCATTCTCACCATAGACTTAAATCCATTATTCCATGGAGATTTACAGTGCACAGGAAGATGAAAATCCCGTCAATTTTTCAGATATACAAGAGATGTCAAGAAAAATTATATTTATCTACATTTGTAATGTTATTCTTGAACTTACAAAAGCCCTGTGGTAAAGCCAGATTTTGATCAACAGGAATACATGACAGCAAGTGTTTTGGAAGGTACTATTAAAATAGAAACAAAGTTTTATCTTTATTACACTAACTATCAGTTAAAATTTTTCTTTGTTGACAGGCGTTTTATTTAAACATTTTACATTGATCAAATTTTTAATGTGTTATGGATTTTTCATCTTGGCTTCTGAGATATTTCAAATAAAATCTTAAGACTTACACATTCCACAATGAAAACTAAACTAAGCTATATGCAAGAAGAAAATGTAAGAAAATAAACATCCACAGTGGCCCTTTCTTCAATATACCCAACAGTGCCAAGGCTCCAAATGATCACTCCTTTTCTGTCAATTCTATTTGCAGATAAATCGTGGTTCAATGCTTATTTACTTAATTTTGTTTCATTTTTTCTCCCTCAGGCTTCATTCCCCAAAGACCTTCAATTTTTTTATTGAGCTTTGCCATGGTTTTTTTTAAGCAGTGAATGACTAGTGAATGAGATTTCCTTATGAAGGACCTGCTGAAACTGAATATCCGGAAGTCCGGCAAAGTACCTAGCCTTCTAAATTAGTTACAAAAATTCACTGATGACATGCACATCATCACAATACCCAATATAAAGAGCTTTCAGCAAGACTGCTGGTAGGCCATAAAATGAGATGATGATGATGATGATAGGAAACTGATGATTAAACAGCATACTCTTAAGGGACCACTTCCACCACTTTTAGTTATCTTTCGTGTCTGTCTTAGAGCTATACTATTATCCATGACAGTAGTACTATCTAAGCACTACAGTACTCAGTAGTCCCAGCAAAGTCTTCAGGGCATTGGCTGGCCCATCTGGCAATTCTCTTTTTTTAAAGTGAGAAAACTACACTAGAGGTTATTTCTCATACTATTTCCCATTTATTTGCTTCTGTTGGTAGGACAAATTAAACTAATGTCATATACTTCAGTGAATTGCTTGGGGATTGGAGTGTCACATAGTATGTAAACATGGACATGAGGGTATGGCCTGCAAATAGGTTCTGTAAGCAATATAAAAGAGTTGGTTCATATCTTAAGTTCATGCCTTCTTAAGGAGGGGGCTGTGTGTTTGTAGCTAGTGCAGGAGTAGCCTTCAGGTCCACTGTTTTTCAGGCATACCTTTCCTCTCCCCCTACTGACACTTGCACTATTCATGGCTAACTGCACTAAAAAACCCTACTTCTGGAAAATGACATGAACATTCACTATCTATTGTACTAAAGTGTTATTGACTTTCCAGTCCTTTCCCCTTGCTTTTCACCATTCAAGCAGCTATTGACAGAGAAAGTACTAAATTAGTCTGTCCTTTTTATTCACTGCTCCTAAGTGATGCCAACGTACCTTCTCCTGTTCCTCACTCCTTCACTGATTTCACTACTTCAGAAAACTGGGAGCATCCTGAAGCTTCACAGGATTTCAAATCTGCCATTGTGCCCCAGGCAGGGACTACCAAGAGCCCTGTCAAGAAAGGTCTAAGACATGACTCCATTCTGGAGACTCTCAGGGCTTGATCCAAAGCTTACCAGTATTGCAGGGAGCCTTTTTAATTATTTGAGAAAGTTTAGATGTTTCTCATGCCATACATGAATGGGAAAGTTTCTGCTGATGACAACAGGCCACAACAGAACCAAGAAACATGGGCCGGCTGAAAATTAATCTCAAAGCAGTTAAGAACATAAGGTCTCCCTTACCATTCTTATAAGTAGAGTCTTGGACATTTAGACTCAGAATTGGATTCTCTAAGGCTTCTGCTACAAACTGTGTGAGCAATTCAGCCAGATGATCCACCAAAAGGGTGACAAGTGCCTCAGGTTAGCAGCAATGTCCTGTATAACGATATACAACTTTTTCACTTCTTCAGTATAACCAGGCAACAGTTGGGTTTTTTGAGGTAAGCATGCAAACAGATAGCATAGGTGCTCCATAGCTTCCAATAGGGAATTAAAATAAATTTGACTAGAAAGATGGAAAATTTGGAATAAAAATATTATTTGGGTAGGAATCCATAGCCACCAATTCATCAATTTATAAGAAAGAAATTAGTTTCTAACTTTGAAATGACCTCAGCTGTTTTCCAAAGAAGCCGACAGCTTCACAATTGATGTATTAAAATAAGAGTAATTACTTATTGTAAACAAATTTCAGTTTACCTACACCCACAGCTCTTTAATTTCAAGAAGGATGGGGCATCTTTTTGTGTGTCTGCTGGACAACCTTCAGCTCTGCATTAGCTAATTAACTCAAAGGAGCGAGAATGTCTTTTTAACAGAATCATCAGTATAACTAATATCATTTATATCCAACCATAAATAATACAGGGAAAAGATCTTTAAGTTCCTAGAGATGCTTACTCTCACTTTAACCCTATATTAATCCTTAGAGAATGAAGAAAGCAGTAATAACGTGGCATCATTGGTAACAAGATCCCATGTTATCCCGAAAAGTGGATTCATTTGCATGGTGCACAAAACACCAAACTACACGCAGAGCGGAGGTATTTCATTCAAGTCATTTTTGCACAAAGATTGGTCCTGGGTGGTAGCCCACACAGCTAGCACCCCGCTCCGAGAAACTACAAGGCATTTATAGAGTTAAATGTGTCAGTCACAGCTAATATTCACACACCTCAACTAATAATTTGTTAATTTCTTTCTCCCTTCGATGTACAGGTACAGCTCACTTTTAATTTACCACACATGCTCAGGGAGTAAGGGACTTCCTAGAGGGGGGGAGGTTCCTGACCTATGGGCCTGATGTTTTAGGATTACAATGAGGATAGCTCCCCTACTGGGCACTTTGTGTTAGTTCTTATCAACATCCCAGTTAGTTGTTCTCCTTGACTACACACTTTATCACCCCATTGTCAGTGTCTTCTGAGGGGGGATGTTTGCTTTGATCAGTCTCTCAGCTCTCCTCAAGGATATAGTCCTAAAAGAAGTGCTTCCCTACCTCTCAGTTCCCTTCTCTGGCCGCCAAATTCTGTTTTGCCAGGCTTGCATTGTTCATTGTTATGCTTTTAGCGGACAGTTGCAAAAATTCCGTTTTCTTAAGGATATCACCTGTGTAGTGTAGGCATGCAGGTAATAAACCATCATTTCAGGAAGAGAAGCAGAGAAAGCACATTCATACAGGGCAGGGGAAGGAAGGACTGTACAAATCCACATAAGGAGGAATGGGAAGAAAGTTAGATAGCTTTAATTTAAAATGAGGGGACTGAGATGCTGTGTTGTCAAGGAACAGAAAAAGTATTGAGGAATATTTGAAAAAAGAAATGATAGAGGTATATAAAACCACTGAAAGGGCAACACGTTGATTTATTGAAGGACACATTTTCTTCAGTCTATGGTGACCACTTTCCTTAGTTGCAAGAACTCTTCATAAACTTGAAAAAATCATTTCAACAGGTCTTTTCTGAAAGCATGCCACAGGGCTTTGCAAGAAAGCATGCAAAATCAGGGCAGAAAGGTTGAGCAGCAGACAGAATGAGGAGAAAGAGAGCAACCTAGAGCTGAAAGCTGCCCTCTGCACCCACAGTGATGTTACCTCTCTGCATTGTTAGAATAGCCTAAATAGCTGACAATGTGATTCCTGAGGAGGTCAGAATGCTGCAGTGAAAAGTACAATGCAGTGATTCAGTGAAAAGCAGGACTGATGCTAAAATGAAGTTAACATTTCAAACACTAAAAAAGCTTTAAACACCTACCTTTAACATTCTTAATGTGCACTTGCACAATTTACTGAACTATATGTCTGGAATACTATCATGTGAAGCACACTGTATCCCAAAAAGAGGACATGACTGAGTTTTGTGCAGATAAAATGGCCATGTCCAGCAGGACCTGCAAACATTTTTCTCTTCCAAAAGTTCTAGCTATGAATGTGTGGTTGTTTTATTTCTCTTATCTAAAGAAGCTAAGAAGCTGTTTTCAAACTATAGCAACATTTTAACAATAGAAATGTTCATTGCCTCATCTTTTTTGAACATTAAACCCCCTCCTTTCAGGTCAGATGGAATTGCATCTAATGCTCTTCATTTCTTTCTAAACATCTAGTTCTTGTGGGCCTTCTTTCTGCACTGAATATGGAAGGAGAGACAGATGGGGGGAAAAAAGTGATAGAAGCACAACAGAAGAACTAGTTCTCCAATGTTTCAACTCAGTATAAAGTTATATTTTCCATTTTTATTCCATTTTATTAAGGAAAATGTGAAATGAAAAATTTCCAATGAAATAAAAAAATTCCTTTCTTCATCCAGCCCCACCAGTTCGAGAACAAAACATGATCTGGAATTTGCAAGAGAAAGACCTCCCATTTCATGGCATATTCTCACAAATAGTTTCCCCTCAATCAAGGAACAGAATGTTATTGTCCAGCATAAATGGACCAACCCATCTAATTTGCATAAATAAATAAATGTCAAAACTCACTTAGAGATGTGGACACCCAATAAGATTTAAGCATCAACTTCCCTTAAGCAGGCTTGAAAGCACAGCTGAAAACACTGAATCATGTGTACTGTTTTCATATTTCATTTTAAGCACATAATTTTATTCGACCTCCAGCATTCCAGGGAATCCTCTATATTTTTTCATATCTAGAGACTTTAATGTTTTCTGTATATCTGATACTGTTGTTCCCAAATCAGGGTTCTTCCCCAGTGTGCAAAACACCAGTCAACACACCGAGGCAAGATATTTGTCTTTATTGCCAGTCTGCAGAGTGGGGTGCTGGGCATTTAACACCAGCCAGCGCACCTTCCGGAAACACAAAGGGGTCTTTTTACAAAACAATAAGGAAAGAAGTCACACCAAAACACCTGAGTGGCCACCTGTACAAAAGTTCATCCACACAAGTCCCACCTCTAGTTTGGCTCATTATATTAAGGTGGGCTCACATTTACATCTAAGGTCTTCTCCTAGGGGTGTGTTTTTAGTATTATAATTGCCTAAGGTAAGCAGAGGTCATACCTTCGTCCCGTCAGCTGTCACTGAATTAGGGTGTTACTTCACATCCTGCGGTGGCTTCTGCCTGAACAATGGCTAGTCCCAAGGCAGGTATTTGCAGATCTTTGTTTTAGGGGTTTTCTGTACTCTCTATTCAAGGTTTCAAGGCAAACCATCATGGTTGTTTTATCCGTTTAAAAAAACAAAGAAAGAAAACAAAAAATACTGCAACCAGAAAACTGAGAAACCTCTAAATGTAAGTTCCAGTCCTGAGTCAGGTTGTTACTTATAATTTAAAATAACTCCTGAAACACATGAAGTACTTTTAAAGAGGAAACATTGTATTATTCTGTACAGGGTTCAAGGTGGAATGTTTCCACAAATCAAGCACACCTACTGGAGTTCATTTTGACATTTAAACATGACAGTTAACACACCACACCTATCTAATACATAATCATTAACCTAACTGAACATCGTTTTCCATTGGTCTGTATCTTTTCCACTTAATTTTAAAGCTACAGTGTGATTTTAATTCACTGTGCATGTTCAACCCACTTAATTTTAAAGCTACAGTGTGATTTTAATTCATTGTGCATGTTCAACAGGAGTTTGGGGGTAGTTCTTTTGTCCCTCAACTGAGTCCTTGGTCCCAATCTCTCTCTGTTGAAATTACCTTTCCCCCAGATACTGTGCTTCAAAAATTGTCCAGTTTTTCAGAGCCTTCTGGGCAAGATGCTCCCTTTTATCACTGTTGACCTCACATTTGTGGCCTCCCTTATCTTCACAACCTTCTTTGTAGCAGGATGTTTCCATTGTCAGTCCTTGAAGTTCCACTGATTTGTGTTCTTTTGAGGATTTCTTGTTAGTGAGGCATGCATTGCCAATACCCTCTTAGCTGGCCTAAGCATTATTTAATACCTTGAATATTCTAAAATTCAGCAAGTGTTAGTATCCACTTCTAACTGTGATCCTTTCTTAACTACTAATACCTCCTGTGCTATTTCCATTTTATCCAAGAAGAATATGTTTGAGGTAACAAGGTCACACTTTCATGGATAGCTGAAGAGCAAGCTTTAAAGCAGCTGTTTAACTTAAAATGTAATTTCTCTTCACGTTCTTTTATTCATCTCATGCATTATTCCGAACTCACTCACACCTGCTTATGCCACTGAAGTCAACACAGAGAGACCAGGACAATGTCGCTGTTAGGGCACTTTACTTTTTCCAGTACTGCTGAAAAAGTAGTGTTGTGATCTACTCCATTCCACACTATTCCAGTGCCAACTCTGATGTATTACAACATGAGAACTGGCAGCAGTGTGGTCATTTCTGTTATTTTTTCAAATCTCCAGCCCCTAAAGCCCTACAATTATGTGTGGATTAAGCTCAGAACTATGAGTTCTTAGCTGCACAAAAGTGAGAGGACTGACAAAATAATTACAAGATCTTGTAAAAACCAATCTCATTGCCTAAAATTTAACAGTCTTTATTGGGTTCATGTGGCAAGATTTTGGTTTCAGAATGGGGCTTCAGGGGTAGCTTCTGTGAGAAGACACCAGGAGCTTCCCCCATATTAGCAGAGGTGATTCCCACTGCCTCCAGCACAGACACGCTGCTGGCCAATGCTGAGCCAATCAGCGATAGTGGTAGCGTCTCTGTGGTAACATATTTAAGAAAAGGTAAAAAATGTTGTGCAACAGCATCTGGGTTAGAGGAGTGAGAAAATGTGTGAGAAAAATCCCTGCAATTGTTATCCTGAAAAGTGGATTCATTTGCATGGTGCACAAAACACCAAACTACACGCAGAGCGGAGGTATTTCATTCAAGTCATTTTTGCACAAAGATTGGTCCTGGGTGGTAGCCCACACAGCTAGCATCCCGCTCCGAGAAACTACAAGGCATTTATAGAGTTAAATGTGTCAGTCACAGCTAATATTCACACACCTCAACTAATAATTGGTTAATTTCTTTCTCCCTTCGATGTACAGGTACAGCTCACTTTTAATTTACCACACATGCTCAGGGAGTAAGGGACTTCCTAGAGGGGGGGAGGTTCCTGGCCTATGGGCCTGATGTTTTAGGATTACAGTGAGGATAGCTCCCCTACTGGGCACTTTGTGTTAGTTCTTGTCTACATCCCAGTTAGTTGTTCTCCTTGACTACACACTTTATCACTCCATCGTCAGTGTCTTCTGAGGGGGGATGTTTGCTTTGATCAGTCTCTCAGCTCACCTCAAGGATATAGTCCTAAAAGAAGTGCTTCCCTACCTCTCAGTTCCCTTCTCTGGCCATCAAATTCTGTTTTGCCAAGCTCACATGGTTCCTTGTTATGGCTTAGTGGAAAATTCCAAAAATTCCATTTTCTTCAGGATATCACAAACAGAAAAGTCAACAAAGAAAGAGGGGAAGGAGGTGTTCCAGGTGCTGAGACATTCCCCTGCAGCCCATGGTGAAGACCACTGGTAAGCAAGTTATCCCCCTACATTCCATGGAGGTCTACAGTGGAGCAGATATCCACCTGCACCCCATGGAGGACCCCACACAGGGGCAGGTAGATGTGCCCTGAAGGAAGCTGCAGTGTGTGGAGACTCCACACTGGAGCAGGCTCCTGGCAGGAGCTATGTACCGTGGGGAAGAGTGCATGCCAGAGCAAGTTTTCTGGCAGGACTTTTGGCCCATGGGAGACTCATGCTGGAGCAGTTTGTCCCTGGTTAACTGTACCCTGTGGAATTGACCCATACTGGTGCAGTTCTTGAAGAACTGGAACACATTCGAAGGCCCCATGTTTGTGAAGGCCTGTATCCCATGGTAAAGAGCCTACACGGAACCAGGGGAAGACTGTAAGGAGGAAGGAGTAACAGAGATGAAGTGTTAGGAACTGACCACAACTCCCATTCGCTGTCCCCCTGTGCTGCCCAGGGGGAGGAGTTAGAAAAGTTGGGAAGTTGAGCCTGCTGAGGAGGGAGGGGCAGAAGGAAGGTGGTTTTAGTTTTGTGTTTTTTTCTCATTATCCTACTTTCTTATTCATTGGCAATAAATTAATTTTCCACAAATCAAGTCTGTTTTGTCCAAAATGGTAACTGGTAAGGAATCTCCTTGTCCTATCTCAAACCAAGAGCTTTTTCAACTTATTTTCCTGTTTACAAGGAGAGTGAGAGAGCAGCCTGGTTGGTGTCCAGCAACTAGCCTAGCTTAACCCACCATATAGTGCTCACCTGACTGGTATTATTTTTTTGCAGGTTTGACGTTTTTGTCTATTGAGGAAAATCCAGAGAAGTCTGTAGGAGCAGCTGATCCTACAACTGCAGTATATAGCACTAAATAATTCCATCTCCCCGTTCCTTTGTTAATCAATAATTATGCCTAAAGATAGTCTTCGATTAGCTATGCAGAAATCAAGATTTAAGGGCTAGACTCATCCAGTAGTGCAAAGAAAGCATTTCAGAGAAATTCTTTAAACGCTGGCAGTGCCTATGTAACACCTAAGCGTATTTTATATGTCCCCACCTATGGCTTACTGATGAGGACATATGTCTATCTCACCACAAAACTGGAGTACTGTGTGATTTTGGAGGAAGAACTAATACCTCCTCGTTTTGGTAGTACGAGCTCCCACCTACGTGACCAGACGGTTCAGCACAGCTGAACCCCATCATGTGCACACACAACCACAAGAAGCTTAAGTTGTTTTTGCACGAGTCTATCAACACCTAGAAACCTTGTCAAGAGTTGCAGTGCTAATTCCATAGGAAAACAGGTAAATAGGCATGTATTTGTCCATACGTGAAAAAGCATAATGCCTTTAATAGCAGAGGAAGGTGGGGTGTGACAGGTTGTGTTAGAACAGGAGCAACTCTGAGAAAGACATGGACATACTGGAGAGAGTCCACAAAAATGATTAAGAGACTGGAATATCTCTCCTAGGAGTAAAGGCTGAGAGAACGGGGACTGTTCAGCATCAAAAAGGGAGTGTTTAGGGGAGGTTCTTAGTAATGTATCTAAATACCTGAAGGCAGGGTGTAAAGATGACGTAGCCGGGCTCTTCTCTGTGGTACCCAGTGACAGGATTAAAAGAAATAGACATAAACTGAAATACAAGAGGTTCCTCCTGAACATCAGGAAACACTTTTTCACTGTGAGGGTGACCAAGCACTATCACAGGTTGACCAGAGAAGTTGTGGAGTCTGCATCCTTGGAGATATTTAAAACCTGTTTGGACACGGTCCTGGGCAACCAGCTCTAGATGACCCTGCCTGACCAGATGACCTCCAGAGGTCTCTTTCATCCTCATTCTATGATTCTGTGATCTATTATCATTTTCCTACAAAATAAGGAGATGGGAATTGAAATGGAAGGTCTTGAGCTGCTCAGATAGACCCAAGTCATATAAGAATAGAAAATGCACCTACTCCTTGAAACTAACAACCAAAAAGGCGTAGGGTCCAACTGCACAGGGGCTGACAGCATTTGTACATAGAACTTGTCAGCTAGCATTTGTGTCACAGGTGATGCAAGACCTGAACTCTGGAACCCTGTTTTCTTAGTGTTCCCACTGAACACCAGTGACTACTTGTGTAGGTGCAAAATTCAGCTAAATACCAGTGCTTTGCAAGCAACTAGACTTCCTTGTGAGAGAGAATACAGCTGTACATTTCCACTACTGGTTTTGAGGTTTGGAACATTTTTTTTTTTGCTGTACATCTAATCTGCTGCAACAGAGGAAATGAGAAAACACATGGTCATGATGACAGATCAACATGTGAGGGCAAATAATGGCCTAACAATACTAACCTGGATTCTACAGCTGCCCAAGCAAAGCTTGATCACACCTGTACTCACTGCAAGTGAGCATTTGTATTGAACTGAGGCAGCAGAACAGCCAGAAAGCAGCAGTGTGTATCACAACTTATTTTCTAATGTGGAAGGAGCAGCACCCTAAAGTCCTGAGATATTTGATTGATAAATCAAACCACAGTTTGCTCAGGAATTTCCCTTCCTTCCCAAACCCATTCTCATACCCCAGTTCCCAAGTAAATACACATTAAACTGTGGCCTGTTAATATCTGAGAGGTTAATGTGCAGCATGACTGTTACTTTAGAGATGGAGGAATGCAAGGCAATTAGTTATCAAGTATTGATAATTGACACAAATGTAGCATAAACTAGAGAAAATTAGTCCTGAAGAGAGAGAAAAAACATCTCTCGTTTTCTGATCCTTTCTTCACCCTTCAAATGTTTTAATGTTGGGCAAGAAAAGACAACAGGTCATTAGAAGCCAGGAACTGACAAGAGAAGAATGAAAACTGTACTGCAGAAATCAAAAGCCTCACTCCCAACATCTCAAGTTTGGAGTCAAAGATACACTCCACTTTGTCACAAGATTTTGCAGATTTAACTTTTTCCATTAACCCTTACGTTGACTTGCATAATAAATGTGATAGTAGTCCAAAAGCCTTGTATTTTGGTCATAACCTGAACTGCAGTCATCTAGTGGCAATGTGTTTTCCTGTGATTAAATTGGAAATGTTCTGACGTTTGTCCTCATCATCCTTCAGATTTACAATGGTCAAATGGAGTATTTACTCTAGCACTGGGATGCTCTGAGGATAAGCATATGGAAGGTCATTAAATACTCAGATTCTGCCATAATAAAGATCATGTAAATAGATTTTCAAACGTTATATTCTTTCTTCTGTTGTACTGCTTTTGGCTGAGATAAAGTTAATTTTCTTCACAGTAACTTGTATGGGGCTATGTTTTGGATTTGTGACGAAAATAATTTTGATAAAACAGGGATGTTTTAGTTACTGCTGAGCAGTGTTTACACAGCATCAAGACCTTTTCTGCTTCTCACACTGCCCTGCTAGCAAGTAGGCTGGGATTGCACAGATGGGAGGGGACGCAGCTAGGATAACTGTCCCCACATGACCAGAGGAGGAAGGAGGAAGAGGGGATGTTTGGAGTTATAGCCTTTGTCTTCCCAAGCAACCATTACTCGTGATGGAGCCACACTTTCCTGGAGATGGCTGAACACCTGCCTGTTGTTGGGAAGTAGCAAATGAATTCCTTGTTCTGCTTTGCTTGAGCATGCAGCCTTTGCTTTCCCTGTTAAACTGGCTTTATCTCAGCCCTTGGGTTTTGCACTTTTACCCTTCTGGTCCTCTCCACCATCCCATTGGGTGGAGGGGAGAGTGAGCAAGTGGCTATGTGGAGCTAATCTGCCTACTGGGGTTAAACCATGACCAAAAGAAATTATGTAATCTTTTTCAATTAGCTATTGATGTAATTCCAATAAATAATAAACTGCTGTTGGCCATGGACTGTAATTTTCCTTGATTTCATGTGGCTTGCTTAATTAAATTAGCAACATCATTTGCATTTGTTGGATACAGTGTGTTCCAAGCTGCTGCCAAAAGGAAAAACAGTAGCAAGTTGAACCTCTCACAGTAGGGACAGCAAAGATTTCTTATTTTGATTTCACCTTGACCCAGTGTGAGAAGTATTCCACAGTAAGCCTGCCAACACAGCCAAGGTTTAGAGGTGCAAATTCTGTCAGAAAGGCACTTAGCACTTTCTGTGCAAAGCTGACCACTTCTTTCACTTGTACCCTGCAATAACAATCCCTGAAATCAATGGAAAGGATTCTTCCTGTGCTGTGAAATCTATTCCTCTAGTCATCTGAAACCTATTCATAGAAGATATAACATCTTTTATGAGTTTCCCTAAAAGTCACTGCAACTGTAGGAACCTCTTTGTCCTAGAACTTTTAAAATTGTCTGTTCCATAACAAGAAAACCAAAACCATAACTATTTCCATATCATTACAGTGTCTTGACATCCAGTCATCTTCTGACATTTTCATATGGAAATAAAGACTTCAATGAACCCATACTGTGTCCCCCAGCTAGGCCAACACAGCCAAGGATCTGCCCCAACCCCACAAAACGTAAGATTCATTTATGCTGAAGCCCCATATTGTAGCTTCAAGGTACTAATAAGAAATAGTTGTGTGTGTTAGCATAGTCCAGGGGAGCTTAACTATGGACAGCTTCTCTGTTGCTGCAGAACTGTAATGGTTTTAATGGCAGGAAAGTGTCAGAATCATCTCTAGCAGCCAGTACAAAGCCAGTTCAAAACCAACAGACCCTGATTTTGTGCTAAATTTATCTTACTGTTAATTGTACACTCGATCTGAGTGTAGGGTGAGAAGGGAATTTCAAAGCCTCAGACTAGCACATCCGTGTCTCTGCTTCAGACTTGCCTTTTTGCTGTGACAATTATTGTTTTTCCCAGTATTTTTACAATGCTCTTGGCCAACATAGCTAAACACTCTGCAAGCTATAACACATTTACCCTCACAGCACCCCTGAGGGCAGTAGAATGCAATTATCAGCATTCTACTGATGGGAAACTGCAGTATAAAATAGCTTAAGCTGTCCACACAAGGATCAAGAGGTCTTTGTTCTACTTATTGCGAGCAGGTCGTCTTGCTGCTAGTTTTCCATTTGGCTTGAATCCCAACTGGCAGCTGATGACCACATCCAGCTTACAACTCTCTGCTCCAAGAAACCACCAAGAAACCCCAAAACTTAGCAAAATTTTTGTCAACTAATCATTCAGTTCTGCTTCTGGTTACACAGGTGTGAGCCCACTGTATCTCCATGATACCCGTTGGCATAGGTAAGATGAGCATACTTCCCCATCTTTAAACCCATATAACACTCTTAGAAACATGGCAAAATTTTACACCAGTTTGATGCAATACTTGCAAGATTTGCTATTCATTTCATGGCTAGATCTCCCCTCCCCACCTTTCCAGTAGGCCAGAGTATACAGATACTGAGGCATTTAATGACACTTTAGTTTAGAATACTTACGGTTCTTTTAGCTGGAATTTCTGTCCTGTTGCTACGGGGTATGGTGATTTAAAAGGTTTCCTGGGGTGTTTTTGGAGTTCCAAAAGATAATATTTTCTCTAGATGGTGGTTTAACATTCACTATGATGTCCACAGATTAACTACACCACTAGAACAATACTCACTCTGACAAAGTAATAATTTTCTTGTATTTACCTCAATTCATTTTATTGATGGATGCAAAAATGACACGGGAGGTAAACACTCAGGAAGCAGAGGGAGAGACACGAAGGGAATGGTGAGGAAGGGCAGTAAGCCAAAAATCTGGTTTGGTGTAGATTCATGGAGTACCTATCACCAGAATAGTGTTGAGGTGAGGGAGATTATTTATATGATTTTACCTATTTCAGCTGACAGTGTTGCTAGCAATGACTTAGATGAGAGATAACGGGAACTGGTCAACTGCTTTACAACATACTCTGTAGCCCAAGAAGAATGCTAGACTGGCACATAAGATCTTGCTTCACATCTTCCACTTAGCCATGTTGGTAATTTTCACTGCACACCCCCCTTTTCACTCTACACTGTAATGGTATCCATTCTGAGACACACACTAACAAACAACAGATCTGAAGATATGCATGTCATGAGGCTACATGCTCTTGTATATTCAAGCAGCTTCAGGGCACTGGTATCTTACAAGTACTGATAAGCACGCTAAGAAATTATACATGTTTTTTCAATTGTTATGCCGGATATTCAGTGCCAACAAAAAAAGGGGTCATCCTATCTGTCATATGACATAGTACATGATCATTGAGGTCATGTCATTAACTTGTGAGATTTACTTCACTGCAGGGAAATCCAGGCTCTCACAATGGTGGCTTATGTCTCTGGGTTCTCAAAGCACTCCCAGATCTGTGGGTTGATGCCTGTATCCTTCCTTTTCCTCTTTTCTCCTCAGGAGCTGGACCTGTGAAATTCTATGTCCAACTGCTACAACACACAAAGCAGACTAGATGTTATGCTCTGAGCTATATGTATAATTTCATATTCTTTATAGACATCTTGATACCACAAGAACACTACTAAAATCTAAATAGGAAGCTCACATTAAAAAAAGAAACAAAACAACAAAAAACAACAAAAAACCCCACCCAAAACCCAAACTCCATGCACACACAAAAATCCCCAAAAGGAAAGGAATCCCCAGAGAAAGGGAAATACAGACAGCCCGGAATATTGCCTTGGGATCAGAAGAAGAGATTTGGAGCCAGTACCACATACCCTTCTAGGGGCTTTAACCACATGAAATTCAGAATAAATGCATTTGAGCTTTTTTTCAAAATCTTCACTAGGGCGTACACCTAAATACTGTCAGCTAGAAAACAAAACATCAATTTCTCCTGCAAGGCAAATTTCAGAAAATTTTCTGCTGAGTTCCAGACTAGTCCCCAAAAAAACCTCAGCTATCTTTAAAGTCAAGGAGCGTGAAACCTCATATCCAGATCCGAATACAATAGTTCAGTTCAGGGGAGAAATGAGGCACTTTCCCCTCTTATTTTACAGAAGTATAAACCAAAATGGGGTTCAGACTACTGTTAGATATGTTGAAAGACGCTCCATATTTTTTACTTTGAACAATAATTTCTTTTTGTCATAAAAAATATAGATAAATCACTAATATATGGGTTCAGTTAAAAAAGACCAAACAATTAAACCTTAAGCTTTAATCCTACATTTCAAGATGTGACAGCCATAAAAAGCCACTCATTCTAGAATCAGTGTAGTAAAGGAAATGGCTAAAGTAGACATACCACATATGAAGGGAAACTAGAACTCCATAGAAGGGTCTGAAAGCATAAACAAAAGGCTTCTCCTGGGAGCTCTTCTAGCCCATGAATACTATGGGAGACTGTGCAAACTGCAACTCAATCTCCCATCCACATCCACATGTGTCATCCACAGTGTGGCTGACACATCCTAGGACACTAGGATTCTATCATACCCTCCATTCCCAGCTTCGTCCCCGATCTGACACAAGGCAGTGTTCTTTTATTTTAAAGATGAGGGAAGAGAGAATAAGGCATCTAATTTCCTTGATAAAGGCCTCCATACTCCAAGGGCAAAGATGTCACTCAGAAGCCAGGTATTAACATTAGGTAACAAGTAGGACACAACAGTGTCCGAGACAACGTAACTAACCTCTCTGTCCTTCATTCTCAAACAATATCACCCCAATGCTTTTACCCAGCACTTGGAGTTCTAAACTTAAAAATGTTTAATAAATCCAGATACTAACATCAAATATCCAAAATAATTCTAAACAACTGGAAAATTATATTACTGGGGTAGGACGTCTCCTTGTTCACTTCTAAACCAAGGTTTTATTTCCAGGACCGTATCTCATGTCTCCCTCCTGGTTTGAAGTAAAAGCATATTACTTTTTGTGTTCACAGCATATTACTGCTTGTGTTTTTAAATTAGTTACTAGTGAATGAGATAACCTGGCCCTTATTCTTCTTTCATTCACCCTGTATTAGTAACTGATTCTTCATTATTTTCAAAAACTTGATTACAGAGAGCATCATACAAATGGCACCCTTCTTCGTCCCTCCTGCTTTTACAGAGCAGGATCTAAGAGGCTGAGCCAGAATACAGGTGACCTGATTTCAAACTCCTTTACAAAAACATTTTCTTGCTCTCTGAACTCCTCCTTTCAGCCATTGTTCTCCTATTTAGACAGCCTGTTTTGAAACAGGGATCATCACTTCCTGGGTGTGCTGAGCTGGGGCTTCCATCCGAGTTTAGGCATATAGCCTCTATTAAAATATAAGTAACAGCAGGACTACATTCAGAGTAAGAGACAAGTCACAGAATCACAGAATCACAGAATGGCAGGGTTTGGAAGGAGCCTCTGGAGATCATCTTGTCCAACCCCTCTGCTTGAGCAGGCACACCCAGAGCAGGGGACACAGGAACGCGTCCAGTCAGGGTTTGAATGTCTCCAGGAAAGGAGAGTCCACAACCTCCCTGCGCAGCCTGTGCCACTGCTCTGTCACCCTCACAGGAAAGAAGATTTTTATCCTGTTTAGGTGGCACTTCCTGTGTTCCATCTTGTGCCCATTGACCCTTGTTCTGTCATTGGGCACTATTGAAATGAGCCTAGTCCCATCCTCCTGACACCCACCCTTAAGATATTTATAGGTATTGATGAAATCCCCCCTCAGCCTTCTCTTCTCTAGGCTGAACAAATCTAAGTCTCTCAGCCTTTCCTCATAAGGGAGATGCTCCAGTCCACTGATCATCTTCATAGCTCTCTGCTGGACTTGCTCAAGCAATTCCCTGTCCTTCTTAAAGTGGGGGGCTCAAAACTGGACACAGTACTCCAGATGTGGTCTCACTAGGGCAGAGTAGAGGGGGAGGATCAATCTGCTGGCCACAATCCTTTTAATGCATCCCAGGATACCATTGGCCTTCTTGTCCTCAAGGGCACATTGTGGGCTCATGGTCAACTTGTTCACCAGCACTCCCACGTCCTTCTCAACAGAGCCACTTTCCAGTAGTTAAGCCCCCAGCCTGTACTGGTGCATAGGGTTGCTCCTCCCCAGATGCAGGACCTTGCATTTGCTCATGTTGAATTTCATAAGGTTCCCCTCGGCCCAGCTCTCCAGCCTGTCCAGGTCTCGTTGAATGGCAGCACAGCCTTCTGGTGTATCGGTCACTCCTCCCAGCTTGATATCATCAGTGAACTTGCTGAGGTTACACTCTATCCCATCATCCAGGTCATTGATGAATAGATTGAACAGAACTGGACCCAGCACAGACCCCATGGGAACACCACGAGTTACAGGTCTCCAACCAGACTCTGCCTCGTTGATCATGATCATCTGAGCTCTCTTGTTCAGCCAGTTCTCAATCCACCTCACTGTCCTCTCATCCAACCCATACTTCCTTAGCTTGCCTGTGAGGATGTTATGGGAGACAGTGTTGAATGCCATACTGAAGTCAAGATAGACAACATCCACTGTTCTTCCTTCATCAACTCAGTCAGTCACACCATCATAGAAGGCTATCAGGTTGATCAAGCATGATCTTCCCTTGGTGAATCCATGTTGACGACTTCTGATAACCTTCTCTTTTCCTCTGCATGCCTGGAGATGACCTCCAGGATGAACTGCTCCATCACCTTTTCAGGGAGGGAGGTGAGGGTGACTGGCCTATAGTTTCCCAGGTCCTCCTTCTTGCCCTTTTTGAAGATTGGAGTGACATTTGCTTTCCTCCAGTCCTCGAGCACCTCTCCTCTCCTCCATGACCTTCCAAAGATGATGGAGAGTGGCTTGGAAACAGCACCTGCCAGCTCCCTCAGGACTTGTGGGTGCATCCCATCGGGGCCCATGGATTTGCCTAGGTGATCTCTGACCCAGTCCTTCCTGAACCAATGGTAAGTCTTCCTTTCTCCAGATTTCCTTTCTCTCCTATGGGGGCTGAGATGCCTGAGGACCACCATTAGCAGCAAAGACCGAAGCAAAGAAGGCATTCAGTAACTCTGCCTTCTCTGTATCCTGCATCGCCAGGGCCCCTTCCTTGTTCAGCAGTGGGGCCCACTGTGTCCCCAGTCTTCTTTTTACTGCTGATGTATTTAAATAAGCCCTTCTTGTTATTTTTGACATCCCTTGCCAGATTTAGTTCCAATGGGCCTTGGCCTTCCTTGTCGCATCTCTACATACCCTGACAACACTCCTATATTCCTACCAAGTGGTCAGTCTCTTTTTCCACATACTGTGAACCTCCCTCTTCCATTTTTGTTTCTCTAGAAGCTCTTTGCTCATCCATGCAGGTCTCCTGGCTCCTCTGCCTGACTTCTTCCTCCTTGGGATGCGCTGACCTTGAGCTCAGAGGAAGTAGACATTGAATACTGACCAGCTCCTTTGGACCCCCCTGCCTTCCTGAGCCCTAGACCATGGCATTCCTCCAAGCAGGTCTTTGAAGAGGCCAAAGTTGGCCCTCTTGAAGCCCAAGGTTGTAACCCAACTTGTAGCCCTGTTTCTACCTCACAGCATCCTAAACTTGACCATCTCATGGTCACTACATCCAGGGCTACCCCCAACCCTCACATCCTCAACCAGTCTTTCCTTGTTTGTTAGGATAAGGTCAAGCAGCACATCTCACCTTGTTGGCTTCTCCACCACGTGCATAAAATATTGTCCTCAATGCTCTGCAGGAACCGTCTGGATTGTGCATGGCTCGCCGTTTTGGTTTTAGTCCTACCACTAACATCTTAACTGTTCTACAGCATCATACAGGCCAGGCAAACAATAACTCACATCTTAAGAAAACCCCACCAAAACCCAGAAAAACCCCAGGCTCACCAAATCAAAGGTTATATAGTTTCTTTTTCTGTGACAGGTCTGCCTTTCTCAAGAACATTCTATTAAGTTAATGATGGTAATCTATTTCAGGTTGAACTGCTAAGATTTTTAGACATAGCATCTCCTTGAATTCATTATAACCCTGGGAGAGCATGGGAGAAGAAAAAATTTACTTTAAATGAATACAGATATAATAGCAGCCTTTGCATCTAATTCAAGCATATGCCTTATGCCTGCAGACCCAATAGTCTGAGGCATATTATATAAAGAAAGAAGCTGGTCTGAACTCTTTTGAATTGTGTTAACACTTCCCTCTCTAAAGCAGGAGATCCTTACACTTCCAAGAGTCTGTGGGCACAATGTCACCCTTAGCCAGAACTGATGGAGGACATGAGGATAGAAGACAGACTGATTCCATGCCGTCTTTTTTTTTCTCAATTTGTCAGAAAGCTAAATATTCTCATCCAATTTCTGTTTAGCTAGTTTCAATATAAGCAGCTTTCAGCTAAGTTCTTTTCAGATGGTGGGTTGAAAGCAGATCACTGAAATGAAGCTATTAAAATGGTGTTTAGAACATACAAGATAAAAGACAAATAGTTCTGAGCTGAATAAAGGAAGCAAATCTGCATCATCTTCACTGTTAACACGTACAGTGCACAGAAGGCAACTGGATCACACTAGAGGCTTCTAGAAGAATTTGCTTTAAAACTGTACAATGTAAAAAGGGAGGCAGAAAATGCAATAAAATGTGAAATAAAGCAGGACTTTCCTTGATACATTCTTTCATGTCACCTTGGCTGGCTGTTTTCCCTTCATGCTTGCCTGACTTTCCCATCAGCTGAAAGTCCATTTGAGCGACTTTTGAAATCTTTATGGAAGTAGGTCCATTTTTTCTGAATCGTGGTGTTCAAAGGTATATTTTGCAAATCAGTTGCTTTGTAGCAGTCACTCAGGAACAGATTCTTCTGTCTTTAGTGACAAGGAAGTGAAATCTGAGCCCTAATAAAGTAGAAAGGGAATCCTCTGGTGTATAAGGTTTGCTTCAAAACAGAAGGAAATTATGGTAAATGTAGTATGTGAAAGAGCAAAGTGTCATGCTGACATCCACACCAGATCACTTAAACACAAAGCTACCACCTTCAATAGCGACAGAAAGTGGCAGCCTAAGTTAAATATCACCTGTTTGCCCCTAGACAAGGTACAGCACAGATAGCAACATGATTTCAAGTTCCCAAGCAAGACCACAGCAAGGGCTCAGAGCATAGCCATGTCCTTACACGACTGACCACCAGTCTCCGAGAGGGTGCATTTCTGGTGCTAGTTACAGAATTCATTTGTTTCAAGTGGAGAACCGCACAACTGAGAATAAACAGCAGCATCCTGATAATCACACACAAACATGACTGAAGCAGGAAACACCACATAGCTGCTCTATAGTCTGTCAGAACTACACAGTTTGTATATTTGGAAGATATATCAAATCTTATGTGGGAAGGCTAAAGCCCCTCACACATATTAACAACCAGGTTTCAATGTGATATGAGGTACACATTCTCCTCCAGGGTTCTAATATCTCCCTCTAAAGCATTTGGTATGGGCCTTTGGTATAGTTTGCTTTTCTAGAGAGTTTAGTGCTGAGCCACTTTGACAATTTTGGAATTTATTCTGCTTTCTATTAACATTTTTATCCAAAGTCTGTATGAGACCACCAGTTAAAAACCTCATGGACCAGCAACCTAGAATCCTCCTGAAAGCACTTACCTCAAAATTTCTGTAAACTCATCTATTTCATCTCTATAGCAATGAGGTTTTACTGTCTGTTGCTCCCATTGGAAGACTGCTGCAGGATTAACTGCTTAAAATTTCTGCCTAAATAAATTTTTCTCTTTCCGCTTTTTCCTAGTAATGACATTATTCTGTAGATTAAATGTTTTATTCCATTTCCACTGTTTTAAGAGAACTATGACAGCCTCAGAGGGAATATTTTTTGTAGGGAAAAAAATTCAGGATTTTTTTGTAATTATAATCATAGAAATGGCCTTAGTAAAGTCAGGGAAATGGCAATCACAGTTTTTAGAAGAGACCTACTGCCTAGTTCTCATTTGTTATTTCTTGCATTACATTTAGTAAAAAAAGCCAACAGGACTGTAGAAGCCTGCCCACTCTTCAAAAAGTTGATGGAATCAGTCCCCTCCAAATAATGTTATGAAAACTCTACCAAAGAGAAAGTGCCATAAAACAGCTTTGAAGAAACCCTTAAAAGGGAAAAGCAGATTTTGCACCAAGGAGAAAAACCTATCAGTGCTATTCTCCAGTGACAACACTGTGCCATCTACTACTTCAAACAGCAAAAGGTCACACAACACACATTAAAGATTTCAGATGCCACCAATTCATTAGCTAGACACAGCAAAAACTGGGATTTCCCCCCGAAAGGCATTGTTATACTCATTAGCATGACCTGCTAGTAGTGCCTGCATGAACACAACAGCTGTAACATTTCTGTCAAAAAAGGTACGAATTTTGACTCAAAGTCTCCAAGCAATAAAGAAACTGTTCTTTTCCTGTTTCAAAGCTAAATTTACACTCCATAAAACAACACATTTACAATATATGGGTAAGACTTTGCCAGGCTTGGAACAGCTCTAGAAACACAGGCTGATGTTGTCCAATGTTTTCAGGCATGTTGTTCCTCTGTGTATTGATCTCCCCCCAATGTACTTTATTTCTCCTACAGACACTGAAATCTCAACAGCTTAATCACTGAAAATCTTTATTGGAAAGATAGTTTTGTCTTTTCTCTTCAGTTTCTATTATGCAATAGATATAATTGCTATTACTTTGTAGTATGTAGAATGAACAGATTTGGAAATTAATAGGCAAATTGAATTTAAGACATTAAATCAGTCTTAGAACCTATAAAACAACATAAATTGTCCCATAAATACAGAAAGTGCTGTAGTTAGTGAAAGTAGATTACAAAGGTCAGAGTGAACAAAAAAAAAAACCTTCCTGTCCTGTTCATAACACACTAGCTGTAGAATATATATTAGCAGAAATTGTTGCACCCACATTGACATACAGGAAAAATAGGAAAAAAACACATTAAACTCCAAAAGGAAAATAGGTTGGAAAGGTGTTTATTTTTAATTAGTTGCGGAACTTGACGGTGGACAAATGCTGGTGCATGACATTGTATACAGAGAATTCAGAGATATATATGAGTAGGAAACATAACTTTATTATTTTTTTAAGATATTTTATATACTGCAGCTCATTAGGCTTCCATGGGAATGTACATGGACAGGAAGAAATTTTCACCAAATATTTGTTGAAATAATGTAACCTTTTATTCAGACCTAATAATGGCATGCAACACCCTCTAATTTGAAGCTCTGAAAATATTTCTGGAGGAATGTAAATTTTACTGTTATAGAAATTATTGCCCTTGTAATTACAAAGAGATTATCAGAGAAGTGTTGTGGTTTGTAATGTTTTCTTCTTTTGCATTTATTTTGGGTTTTTTTTAATTTTTTTTTTAAATTCCCGTTATTGATACAATACCACCAGTTCTGAGTTCAAAATTCATGTGGCAGATACCAAAACATGTCAAGGCTCTTCCAAATAAATATTACAGAAATTGTATATGATCTA
Source organism: Phalacrocorax aristotelis (assembly GCF_949628215.1). NCBI lineage: Eukaryota > Metazoa > Chordata > Aves > Suliformes > Phalacrocoracidae > Phalacrocorax > Phalacrocorax aristotelis. Next base: position 21,615,387 of record NC_134279.1, read on the forward strand.
TAGCAATACACCACCTTCATTTGCCTTTTGGCTTTTTGAGCCGTTCGGATTAAAAAATTTAAGCCATTCAGGTGACATTTCCAAGTTTCTCCCTATATGTATGAGGGCCAGGAATAACGAACCATGAGAAGCCGCTGAGGATCACTGAATCTAAACCATCCCTTTCCTAAAATTATGACACTGCATCTTCCAAGAAGTAGTTTTATGCCCTTGCCCTCCCACAGGAATGCTGTTTTAAAATGCAATGATTGTCCAATTATTACCCCTGACAATTACCTGACTCTAGGAACTTGGCCTTCAAGCAAGAAATAAAGTATTATGAGCCTCTTACTAGCACTGCTTAGCATTCAGTGAGAGTGTTGTAGCATTCATAAACCATGCAGCATGCAAGTTTAGATCACAGCCGCTTAGCAAAGAACTATGATAAATCACTGCAACAGTTAAGTTAATAAAATTTAAATATATGTAAGTGCATCTATATGCATGAACTGATATATAACATTAAGAAATTTTCAAAGGATATGTATGGGAACTTTCAGGCTTCTGTGACTGGTATGAAGCTAAATTCAGAATTCTGGAAGATAGCAACTGACCTGAGGACCACAAGAGGGATGTTAAGGCAGGCAAACTAAATCTTTGGGCTAATATTGTTCTCTGAGTGTGAATAAAAGACCCAGTGTCAAGAGTTTCAGGAATGTAAGCATCTGCTTCTCTCAGCTTCAAACAAGGTCATGGATACTTGTTGTCTCTCCGCATCAATGACTGATAAACAGAAGTTTATTGTCTGCTGTACCTTTAAAAATAAATATTTCCCTACTAGGGTTTCTCATAAGGTAGTGGCTAAACAGTAACATGTCCAGGAGCAGGCCATATGCTTATTAATTTTATTTATCAATGTCACAGACAGAAGGATAAAGGATTAATGTAAACCTAAGAAATAATCTTACTTTTATTATTGCTGCTTTTTTTCTCTCTTTTTTTCTTTTTTAATATAGTGCTGCTTAGCACAAAGGCATGAATCTGTGAATTATTTTTGTTGCTGGTCTAAATCAGCAAAAAAGGTCAGCTTAGATGTGTTAATAAAATCTTCATCTCAATCTGCTTTATTATAATGCTATCTATAAGATAGATTTGTGAAGTACTCAACTACTTTCCTGGTTCAAGGTCTTAGGCAGCAGAAGACACCGGCATATCCATTCTAAAAACTACTCAGAAAAGAATTTTCTTGTGGAATTCACCTCTTTCTTTTGGCTAGCATCAAATCCTTGCGCCTGACAAAAAGCTAATTCTTTTTCCTTTGGGAATTGCAAAGATCAATATTTGTTGTATGAGTTTCTTGGCATCAAGGTAGCAGCAAGTGTTCTAGTTAACTGTACCCATGCACAATTAGATTTCAGACACACTCTAATATTTTTTTTTTTTCAGGTCAGTGATCAGATGTGGTAGAACAAATTGAAAGGCAGCACATCCAAGTCTTCAAACAATTCTCTCATTCTACAACTAGAGATTGACATCTCTGTCCTTGCCCTACTGCGAACTTCCGTACAACAATTTTTCTTGGTGGCCTTTTATACAGCTACAATTGCTAATTCAATAGTCACAGTAATGGCCTTTCTCTCATGCTACCATTGAGCTAAAAACCTGCTTTTCTGCAAGGAGGGATTCTTCACTTCTGTACATGTGACAGTCACGGCTCCTGTTGCTCTTTCCATTCTAATCACAGTAAGGACCAGTATAATGCCTGTACTCATCTCCCATCATGACAAACATACTTGTTTCCTTCGTAAGAGGTATATATGTGATTAGTTAGGACCTTGCCCAAGGCTTTCATGTTTTGTATCAGTGAAAGGGGAAATGTGTGTGTGAGTGCATATATGTATCCAAGAGGAGAGGTGTCCCCTGCTTTTTTAACCTCAAATACCACAGAATCAACTAATTTGAAACTAAATTCTGAGCTTTGGTGCATCTATATACATGAACCCCTACTGCTATTTTGTGTTGACAGATCCTCATTTTCCCTTAAATATTTATGCACTGTAAATTTAGAACAGCATCTGTAATCATTAGACTTGATGCTAATTTAAATCTCAGTTTCTGTAAAAATCCAAGGTGCTGTAGAAGAAGCAGATAAATGGGCAAAGTCATAAAAACCATGCAAAACCAGAAAATGTGAAATAAAGTACAATACTGAAAATTAATATACATGCTATCAGCTTTTAAGCTGTAAGATGAATGAGGAAACGACTGCAAACCACAATGTACAAGTATAATAAGGGTGGTATTGTTCATGCCTTCAGATATGCAATTAATTTTCTCCACATCTCAGATCTATAAGATATGCCAGTTTTGCCTAGTAGGCTCTCAGCTATGTTTCAGTCGTTTATAAACACAACATGGATTTTTAAAAAAAGGGCATAGTTTTTAAAAATTTGCAAAACTCAACCATTCAAAATAATTCATTTTGGAAAAGGGACTATGCATGAAGAGATATTACAAAAGAAAAATTTCAAGGTAGACATTTCAGAGTGGAAAATACATTATAATCCCAGTTATTATACTAACTGATACATCACTATACTTCTGAAAGTCTAGTCAGTTCTGAGTTTCTGTTGAATTCTTAAGAGTTAGCACTTGAACTATTCTGATTCTGCTTAGGAAGATGCAAACAAACCCACTACAAATAAAGCCTAATTATTTTTCATTAAAACTGTTTTAGAAAAAATAAACCCATTCAAAATTAGAGGTGGATGTATGTAAATCCACCACTTAAATCTGCTGCATTTATTTAAAGAGAAACTCAACCAATTAAATCTCCTTATACACACTAAGGAAAAGACCAGTTAACCAGAAAAGACCCAAACCAAACATAAAGACAGCAACACTTAGCATAAGAAATGAAACTTTCTGAACAGGACCGTACTATCTGGATTACAGATTCCCAGAACAACACTATGGAGTGCGCAAGTGGTGCATAGCCTAGCACAGACACAAGTTCCAACCACCAGGAGTGAAAGTATACAAAAAACCCATGGTTGAGGAACTGAGATCTAAAGTTTAATCACAAGTATATTTACTTAATTCCCTTTCAGCAAAATCAAAGTCTCTCAATTTCTGTGACACATGAAAGGTTTTGCCTTAACTCTGTTATGTTGAAATATCAAAATGCTTTTAGGTTTTTCTTCATTAATTTATCATTAGAGATATCTAATACCTTTCAAGTTAAGGTTCCATCATCTGTAAAGAAAAAAGTATCTTAATACTAATCAAGTAATAGAAATGGTTTAAAACTGTGCTTTTGCATTAATTGAATTCCAATCTTCATACAAATTTAGTTTGACACAGACCATGAATAAAAAGGTAATTATCTAATAAATATGAAATCAATTATTCTCTATTTCTTAACATAATGGGGAAATGTAAAAATTAAGAATCTGAATAAATGTATCTTAAAGCAATACAAAATGCTAGAATAAATATGTTTGAACTGCATATCCCCCTGATTAGGAAGAAGCAATGCCAAAACTACCATAAACACTACATTTAGTGACAAATAATAATCAAGCCATACAGTGGCCATAATAGTTTATGAGAACAGTTATTTTTACAATGGATTCCTCACAGAATGCACAAATGAAAAATAATTAAAAGAATTAATAAAAGATTTTACATCTAGCGCTGTGGCTGACACTGTTACAAAAATACCTGTCTAAAGATGGGAGGCATCAAAGAGTAGCTTAGCATTAAACAAAGGTGGATAAACTACTATTAAGTTTTTTTAATAGAAGCAACTTCAATACTGCCAAACACTTGTTCCAGCAGATGAAGAGCCTGTCTTGTAAGTAGCAACCCTGGGCTGAATTACAGTGCTGCCTTTCTTCAACTACTAATTAAAAAAAAGCAACACGTAAGATGTGCAACAGTACAGCTACTTTACGTAAATAGATGCCCAAATGCTTTACACATTACTTCTCCCCACTGCAGTGCACCCTGTATATCAGGTATGTTGCTAGATTTTTAACTCAATAGACTGACTTATGCCCAAGAAAGTGATGTGTATTCATGCAAAACTTTATTTTACACCAAAACATAGTAGCAAGAAAGCACCAGACTTTAGATAGTTCACACAGCATAGTATTATTCATGGGCAAAGACCATTTTCAAAGACTCCTAGTGGTACAGACACTCCTGCCTATTATTTTTGGAAAAGTGTCTTCTAAATCTTACATAGTCAAAAATGATCACTGAAAGTTCTTCTCAATTCAATACACTTAACAGAGCATGTTGGCAGTTGGGTCTTGGACAGAATTGCTGAGTTTGCAGTCCTTCTCAATCTCTCTCCTAGCTCATCTGCAAAATGCTTTTCTGATTTCAATTGTTCAAGTCTGTTATTATGCCACTCAATGAACAATAAATATTGCTTTTCCTCATACTGAAAAGGATCCATTTTCGGTCTGCATTCTCTTTCAGCATGTTACTCTCCAAAATTCACATCTGGATGGGAATGTCAATGCTCTTAAAACTTTTCTTTACTGTTTCCACGGGGTTATAGACATAGTTAAGAAAGATTAAAGGACATACGACCCAACAGCAGCTGCTACAACAGTGAATAACGTTATCATCCTGAGTTACACAACCACATCACAATGTTTTATGGTAGCCAGTTCCATCATTTCTAAAGGGTATCACTGCATACAATAAGGTCTCCATAAATAGTTGACTGATATAATAGATATAAAAGCATCAGCTGAACTCACTCCAGGTAGCTGAAGACATCTCATGGGTTACAAGCACTTTATTGGCCACTTATTACCAGCACCCACCCACCCACCTCACATGTAATAAAACAGTCAGGTTTTGATTAATGAACAGGACTACGGTTTGTGTAGTCATTGTTTTATGGGAAATCTAGCAAAGCTCCTGCTGCTGCTTTCAAAGAGATCTTACAATAAGAAGCTTAAGGAAGGGAGCAACTTTGCTCCATTAACTGGAACTAACTCCTCCATTTGCTCCGTTTCATGCCAATACTAGCAAGTTTTTTCGAAAAGTAGAAAGTAAAAAAGTTCCAGTTTCCTTTTTCTTTTCAGTCTGAAGTAAGCAAGACTGAAAGACTTGGTTTCTCAGTTGCTAGTTCCCAAAACCCAAATCCTCCTAGTACCAAAGTCAAGAAAATTTGCCACAGACTTATTAGCAATATTACCCTGATGATGACTGAAATGATGATGGTTTATCTAGGAGGTTAGAACTGATGCCGTGAAAAGCCAAAATCAGGACTCAATAGTCTGAACAACTATTAAGCAGGTATTTTTTACTGCAGAGCTGGACGCACAGGGGATCACTTTTCCTAATGTGTGTGCCCACACAAGGTTCATTGAATAACTTAAACAAGCTTTACATACATATTCATTGGTTGTCCGAGAAAAGGTATACATATTAATTAATTTTCTGAGAAGTCATTATCATATGCAAATGTCCTTTGCACATGCCTGTTGGTGTCACCAGGTGGTCGTCAGGGGTCTCTGGATGAAGGATCAACTCTTCCGCACTCTGTCCTCTAGTTAACTTTTGCTTTTGCGCAAACTCAGTTCTGAGATTACGTATATACTGTCCTTGAGGGATGGTCTGTTCTGGTTTAGTGTTTGCTCTGCAGTTCCTTATCTTTATGGTTATGTACATCTGCTTTTCTAAGGTCAAATGTTGTCACTGTGTCGTGGTTTAGCCAGGAAATCAGCCCCACGCAGCCACTTGCTCACTCCCCCACCGGTGGGATGGGGGAGAGAATCCGAAGCATAACATTCGTGGGTTGAGATAAGAACAGTTTAATAATTAAAATAATGTTAATAATTTTTAATAATTAACAGTTTAATAATTAAAATTAAAAAAAAACACAACAACAATGGGCCACAAACTGCCCCCTTTAATATACTGGTCATGGTGTCACATGGTATGGAATGAACATGCCATTGGGCAGTCGGGGTCAGCTGCCCCGGCCATGGCCCTGCCCCTCCCAGCCTTCTGCCAATGTGGATGAAGCTGGAAAGGTCCCTGACCACCACAGGCACCACAGTGAAGAGAATTAACCCCTGCTCAGCCAAAACCAGCACACACTCTAAATTTGTTTAGGAGCGTCTTGTCTTGAAGCCTTTCTGACTCATCTGAAGCAACAAGTTCCAGTCAAAACAGTTCTAACTCTATCAATCTTTCCCTTCCTTTTGAGGACTTGTAGCTTACCTGCTACAGTCATCAATATAATAATTTACTAAGTCTTAAACGGAGACTATTATAGAAGTGTTCTATGTTTGTTTACAAATTTCATAATAATTCATCCTTTAAGGGCCCGAGTGATGTATTTCCCTGTTTCCACTTGGTGTCTAATCTTATTTCTTTTCCAATTACCGTATGTCTCAGCTGAATTTCAACAATGTCCTGGTTTCAGCTAGGACAGAGTTAAATTTCTTCGTCGTAGCTAATATGAGCCTATGTTTTGGATTTTTGCTGGAAGCAGCGGTGATAATGTGGAGATGTTTAGTTGTTGCTAAGTAGCGCTTATACTGGTCAAGGACTTTTTCAGCTCCCCGTGCTCAGCCGGGTGCACAAGAAGCTGGGAGGGGACACAGCCAGGACAGCTGACCCAAACTGACCAAAGGGATATTCCATACCGCATGGCGTCATGCTCAGCATACACAGCTGGGGGAAGAAGAAGGAAGGGGGGGACGTTTGGAGTGGTGGCGTTTGTCTTCCCAAGTAACCGTAACGCGTGATGGAGCCCTGCTTTCCTGGAGACGGCTGAACACCTGCCTGCCCATGGGAAGGAGTGAATGAATTCCTTGCTTTGCTTTGCTTCTGCGCGCAGCTTTTCCTTTACCTATTAAACTGTCTTTATCTCAAACCATGAGTTGCCTCACTTTTACTCTTCCGATTCTCTCCCCCGTCCCACCAGGGGGGAGTGAGCGAGTGGCTGCGTGGTGCTTGGTTGCTGACTGGGGCTAAACCATGACAGACAGCACCCAAAAAAACATCTAAAAGACACATAAACAAACATTCCTAAAATCATTAGAGTAACCAATCCAACTAATAATTGTTTTAACCATCTTAGATGAGGAAGCCAAGAAGTCAATTTATTCCACAAATCTCAAAACCCTAAATAAGTGTAATCTAGAGATACATCATGGAATATTTGTGTTTTATCCCAAAGTGCATTCAGATCTGCCTCTATCTGCTTGTCTTTATTGGTATATGCACAACAGCTCGTACCAATAATCATGCATATGCCCCCTTCTTTGGTAGTAAATAAATCTAATGCCATTCGATTTTGCAACACAGCTTTACTAAGGGATGACACCTCCATCTGCAAATTCTTTATAGTCTTGAATCTTGATTGCAGTGAAGGTGGTCAGCAACGCCTGGTAAGGTCCATTCCACTTCTCTCCCAGTGGATTACCTGAAAAATTCTTAACATAAACCCAATCTCCAGGGCTAAATGGGTGGATTGGATGATCTAACCCTTTGGCCCTGGTTCTCAAAACACTTCTATTAATCTTTTCCAATTGTTTTCCTAAGGATATAACATAATTCCTTAAGTAATGATCTCCCCACTGGTTCAAATCCTCCCCTAGGTACTTAGCCTGATATGATCAACCATATGGTATCTCAAAAGGGCTCAAATTTTCTTTAGCCCAAGGTTTTACACATATGCAAAGTAGTGTCATAGGTAGCGCTTGTTACCATTAGAGGCTTGCTTCCTGGCATATCTTGCTATTTGTTGTTTTATCATGTGATTCATTTTTTTCTACTTGTCCACTGGCTTGTGGTCTGTAAGGTGTATGTAATTGCCAATTGATTGCCAATAGCTTGCTGACTTGCTTCTGTGCAAAAATATGTACCCCTGTCTGATGAAATTATCATAGGTACCCCAAATTGGGGTATTATTTCATTTAATAGTACCTTAGTAACATCCCTTGCTTTATTTGTTCTACAAGAAAGAGCTTCTGGCCATCCGGAAAAGGCGTCTGTGAGTACCAATAGGTATCTATACCCTCCTTTTCTTGGAAGTCCCAATAAATCAGTTTGCTAATGGTCCCCTTGTATATTTCCTTTCCCATTATCGCCCAGTTTTACCCGCTCACCTGTTTTAGGATTATTTTTCAAGCATATTTCACATCACTGAGTCACCTGCCAGAGTGTACTATATAAATTTCTCCCTATTAATTTCTGATATAAAAGGTTATACAGGGAGTCTGCCCCACAATGTGTTCTATTGTGTTGCTCTTTAACAATTCTCTATATCTCTTGGTCAGGAATTATAATTCGGCCATCACTCAAATAGGCCCATCCTCTGGAGGGAACCCGCCCTCCCATTTCTTCTACTAATCCTTTGTCGGCCTTAGAATATTCAATATTGTCTTGGCCACCTAGGCTCTTACTTCTATTATCTGGAATTAAGGCTAAAATCTCTTGCATTCTCTCCGCTGTCTGTTTAGCCTCATAATCAGCCAATCTATTACCTTTTTCCTGTTCAGTGTTACCCTTCAGATGTTCTCAACAGTGCATGATAGTGACTTTAGAAGCAGTCTGATTGCCAACCAATAAGCGCAGAATTTCTTCAGCATGCTTAATCTTTCTTCCTTGTTTAGTTAGTAGCCCTTGTTCTTTCCAAATTGCTCCACGAGCACGGACAACCTCAAAGGCGTATTTGGAATCTGTCCATACATTTATCTTTTTTTCCCTTTTGCCAGCTCCAGGGCCCTCATCAGGGCAATGATTTCAGCCTTTTGAGCTGATGTCCCAGCAGGTAAGGGTTGGGATTCAATCACCTTGTTTGCTGTTGTTACTGCATATCCAGCCTTTCAAGTACCTTGTCAGACAGAGCTGCTTCTGTCTGCGAACCAGGAATCTTGTGCATCTTCTGTCTAATCTGGTTTACTGGAGTACATGGTCTCAATAGTTTCAGTGCAATCATGTGTTAACGGTTCAGAAGTCACTCCACTGATGAAAGAAGCTGGGTTCCTAACATTGGTTACTTCAATAGTAACATTATCTGGTTCAATTAATATGGCCTGGTATTGTAGAAATCGAGATGGGAAAAGCCAGTGATTCCCCTTCTGTCCCAACACAGCTGATACTGTGTGTGAAACCAGTACTGTGATCTTTTGGCCTAAGGTGAATTTCCAGGCCTCCTGAATATTCAAGACCACAGCCGCCACAGCTTGCAGGCACTCTGGCCACCCCTTGCTTACTTTGTCAAGCTGTTTAGAAAAATAGGCCACAGCTCTTTTGTAGGGTCCTAGCTGTTGAGCTAGGACTCCCAGAGATATACCTTCTCTTTTATGGGAAAACAGCTAGAAAGTTTTCATCACATCAGTTAGACCCAGGGCCAGGGCCTTCATTAGTTCATTTTTAAGTGTCTTGAATGCATTTTGAGCTTCTTTGGACCAGACCAATCTAGTAGGGTTGTTTTTCAAAAGTTCATCTAAAAGTTTTACTATTATTCCTTAATTATAAATCCATAACTGGCACCAACCTGTCATTCCCCAAAAGATCCTGAGTTCTTCTACTGCCTGAGGGAGGGGGGTTCTGCAGATGGCTTCTTTTCATTCTGGTCCTAATTCCCATTGTCCGCCAGATAATTCATACCCAATGTAGGTTACTTGTTGCCACATCATCTGAGCTTTCTGTTGAGAGACTCGATACCCATTTTGTCCCCAAAAGTTCAACAAACTGATAGTCCATTGTATACAATCAAGTTTTGTTTCAGTTGCTATTAATAAGTCATCCACATACTGTAAAAGGACTCCTTCCCTGGAGGGAGGATCCCATGTTTCAAGTTCTCATGCTAATTGATTTCCAAAGATTGTTGGACTATTTTTAAAACCTTGGGGTAACACTGTCCAGGTAAGCTGGGTTTTCCTACCAGTGGTAGGGCTTTCCCATTCAAATGCAAATAAATTTTGACTTATTTGGCTAAAGGCAAACAGAGAATGCATCTTTTAAATCTAATACTGTAAATAATACTTGATTATTTTGCAATTTAGTAAGTAAACTATAAGGATTGGCCACCACAGGGTGTAAATCTTTAACAATCTTATTTATTCCTCTTAAATCTCATACTACTCGAATTCTACCTTTTTCTCTTGTCTCCCTAGCTTTATTTTAACCAGTGGATCTCTAGGGTAAATGCCCCAGGTCCCCATCAGTCAACCTCTGTTTCAGCTATCAAGGTCTGCAGGGTCTCCTTGTGCTTTGGGCATTCATTTCTTCAATGTCCTTCCTCCTGACAATGCACACACTGATTCTGTCCCAGTCCCCCTCTATTTCCAAAGGGTCTTGCCCTTCCTTATCCTCTAAATCCTCCTCTGTTTACAATTCCTCTCTGTTGCAAGGCTGCCAACATACCTGTCGCCATCACTTTTGTCAATTTTCCTCTGTCCACAATCTCCTGATTCCTCCAAACTCTCCATGCCTCCTCAAGCAATTTCTCTAAGTTTTTTATTTCCATTTCTTTTAACTTCTGTAGCTTCTTTCTTAAATCTGTAGATGACTGCCCCCAAAATAGAGAAGTTGTTGTTGTCCCACATCTGATGAGGGATCTAGGGTAGTGTATTTTTGCATGGCATTTCTCAATTGATCAAAAAATTCAGTAGGGGTCTCTTTCTGCCCTTTTTGATAGCATATAATGCTAACCAATTTACAGTTTTTGCAATTGCATTTTTTAATCCCAATTTTATCCAATCTAGGTATCTTTTTAATAATCTATAATCATGCCCATCATTGGGGCCCCAATGTGTGTCCATCAGGGGAATGTAATCGTCCCCATTCCCTAGTGTAAGGTTCCTCCAGTAATTTGGGCCTGCACATGAGTTCATGTAATTTTTAATATTAATGGATTCTCTGTTTCCATCATTTCACCCAAAATGAAATCTACATCTGTCCAATCAGGGTCCTGTTTTTTTATTATTAATTCAAACTGTTTTGCCACTCAAGAGATTTCATCCTGGTATCCCCTAGTTAACTCTTTCCAAGCATCTAAATCAGTAATGGAGAAGGGTACTTTTACTCTAGCTGCTCCTCGTGCCCCATTACCTCTCGTAATGGAGCCAGGAGTTGTGGAGCTTGCTTTGTTCTACTTCTGGTCCGCGCTGTAATAGGAGTAAAAGAACTTATTGTTCCTTCCTCCTCACTGTTATGATCTGTTTCAGATAACAATGATGAATGTGGGGGAGACAAATTAAGGGGTGGAGGGTGCAATCACAAATTCTCAGGTTGATCCTCTATTTCCTCTCAGTTCTTTCTGGGGTTTACCGTTTTCAAACACCTCTGCCCAATACTACATGCTGAGCAACAACTCTTCCTTCCCTCCTGACCCTTTTCCTCATTTCTTTGATCTACCTTTAGAGATAAAACTAGAGGGTCTTGCAGTGGTATATTAATACCACACTGCTTCTTCCAGACCAGATGATTTTGCAGAGTGAAAAACATATCTGCATACATAACCTCGTCCCATTTTCCTTCTTTCCTTAAAAACAACATCAGCTGCAATCCAGTGTTATAATCCAATTGCAGGAATGAATGTCACGGACTCCTGACAGATGTTTTGCAGAAGACCTTTATTCTCAGCTTTTCACTGCTTATATATCTTTTCGACATATTCATCACGTGATCACATGCACAAACAATTTCTGTTCCTCATCAGCTAGTTCTAAACACGTGCCTCATGCTACATTCTAATAGGCTGTTCTATTTGCGCTACCTCATTTGTTCTGGCTTACTTAAATTCTTCTTGACATTTCCCACGTTCCTGTCTCTGTCTTTTACTGCTGCATTGTTTCAGTTCAAGGATGTGTCAAACAGTGCTAAGTTACTTGCAAATTCATCCCCCACATCCAATGATCCGTTAAAGGGCCATTTTCACCATCCTCCAGTTTGTACAAGGGCCACCACTGGTTATAATATTTAATTAGTGTTTTTTTATGGTGGTTCCACTATAACTTTCCATTGTGCTAGGATACATCCTAGGGGGCTTTTCTTTGGAATTTTGCTGCTCTGATTCCGCCCCCCCCCCCCCGCCCATTCTGTTTTCTTATTTACGAGTCACGCAGGATGTCAATGTGTACGTAGATAGCACAATATTGGTCCATAATAAATTTAACAATCGCTTTGTTCCGGTCGTACCCCTCGTGGGATAGCGGAACCACGGGTCAGAACTCCGCACCCGCTTTGCAGCTATGATGCATCTCAGTCATTCATTCACCAGTCACACCAGAGTTAACTCAGCTCACTCATACTTAATTATCAGTTTTACAATGCTTGACGGGTATATCCAAATTCCATGTCAACAAGCCAGTATCCAAGTTCAGTACCAATCTGTACCACCAGAAGTACAAAACTTATGTGGCTTACATAAGTGTACCAATACCAGAAAGCACGTTATTGCAGAAGTACAAGGTTTAACCCGTGCCTGTACGAACACGCTAAATACCAGAGTACAACACTGACAAAGAGTGCGCACAATACCAGAAGTACAAATGCTTATAAAAGTTTTGTACCAATACAGAACAACCAAAGTACGCTACCCACGATGAGCATGCACCACCAAATGTATCCTTCAGGCACTAGTAGTCTGGATACGGTGCTCTGCATAGGACATCTCCTACAGCTTACGAGAACCCTCGAAATGACCAGTCCCAGAGATCCCGGGGGTACCCTAGGGAATCCTGTTCTTAGCGGGTCATGCAGCCCGAGCAGAGCGGGTCCAATCTGGGGTGCCAAACTGATGCTGTGAAAAGTCAAAATCAGGACTCAATAGCCTGAATGACTATTAAGCAGGTATTTATTGCGACGCTGGACACACATTAGGAGGAGTGATCCCCTGTGCGTCCAGCGCTGCAATAAAGAATACCTGCTTACTCACAGACGTGTATCCATGTTAGCTGTAAACTGCGTGCATAAAAATAAGGAAACAGAAGGTGGTGTGGCTCACATAAAAGGTTGAGGACTGTTTTTTAGAAGAGGGACATGTGTGGGGGGGGAACATGTGTGTAGGGCCCAGAGGAGGTAGTTCAATCTTATCTTCTACATGCAGTGCAAACACCCTTTTGCACTCTATCAGGTGTTACCACTTAAGTAAAAAATAGTTAACACGGTGTTTTTTTCTACTTTCTGAAATAACCCATTATGCATGTCTGGCAGTAGTCTTAGTTTTGACACAACCTTTTTACTCCAGTGCAATAAAATGAAAAATACATGTTCAGGGCTTCCCAATGTTTAAGTGATGATAAAGACTGTTAAAAATTCATCACATCTCTCACTCACTATGATTGTCAGCGGTTGTAAGTGAATAAATTAATTATTCCATTTCATTCATAATTTAATCTAGCCCTTTCTCTCTTCTTTTTGATTCTACTTGAGGTAGGATTTGGTTTTGCTGTGGGATACTTCAGTTTGTTTGACAATGAGGATGAAGCCACAAGACTCCACATACAGTAGGCTTGCTGATTGCTGATTTCTTTTTTGCTACAACATGATTTATGTTAAAATACCGTTTGGGCATTACTGTCTCAAATGAAATGAAAATACTTCAAAAACCAAGTGTTCTGCAAGGTAATCTAATATTTTGCATATAAATCACTTTCTCTTTTCTTGAGGATTTTTCTATAAATCTCAAAGAAAACATTCTGCTTCTCCCAAAGCAGTTAAAACCTATCAAGATTCCCTTTAAGTTATTTATCTAGCACACTCCCATCTTAATAACTTCCTTTGTCTGAAAGGTTCTGTGAGGTTTTAGGGGGTGATCTATAAATTTTCCAAGAGCGGGTAACTCAAAAACTCCAATTTAAAAGCTGGGGAGAACATGGCTTTTGTTCTATGCAGTCTCTATGTAATAAAATAGAAAATTATTAAATAAAACGGAAGCAGGAGATCCTTCAAAAAGGTTCTAGAGAAATAAGTGGTGCATCTGGATTTAAATTTTAGAGCTGGTTCCTACCAAAAAAAATATACTTATCTGCAACCTTTTTTTATCCATTGACTATGGTGTCTTGTGATAAGAAGACTTGTGAATTGTCTTGTGATAAGGCTATGGTGTCTGTGTAAGAAATACATATGTGCGGATGAGAGTGGAGCTTTGAGGTGTTGGCACAATGACTTAAATTGTAAACTTATCAGTAAAAACATGTACAAAGTGATGTCTGCAGGCTTCTTGGACCTAATAAATCAAGCTTTTTTTCTCCTGTGTTTGTACAGCAACTAACACAGAATGGTGCCTAGCCAAAATAGGACTTTCCCACCTGCTATTGTTATCCTGAAAAGAAGGTTTGTTCATCTAGTGCACAAAACACCAAACTACACGCAGAGCGGAGGTATTTCATTCAAGTCATTTTTGCACAAAGATTGGTGCTAGGTGGTAGCCCACACAGCTAGCACCCCGCTCCGAGAAACTACAAGGCATTTATAGAGTTAAATGTGTCAGTCACAGCTAATATTCACACACCTCAACTAATAATTGGTTAATTTCTTTCTCCCTTCGATGTAAAGGTACAGCTCACTTTTAATTTACCACACATGCTCAGGGAGTAAGGGACTTCCTAGAGGGGAGGAGGTTCCTGGCCTATGGGCCTGATGTTTTAGGATTACAATGAGGATAGCTCCCCTACCGGGCACTTTGTTTTAGTTCTTGTCTACATCCCAGTTAGTTGTTCTCCTTGACTACACACTTTATCACCCCATTGTCAGTGTCTTCTGAGGGGGGATGTTTGCTTTGATCAGTCTCTCAGCTCTCCTCAAGGATATAGTCCTAAAAGAAGTGCTTCCCTACCTCTCAGTTCCCTTCTCTGGCCGCCAAATTCTGTTTTGCCAAGCTCACATGGTTCATTGTTATGGCTTAGTGGAAAATTCCAAAAATTCCATTTTCTTCAGGATATCACTATGACAGTGCTTACAATTAATAACACAAGTTCCAACAGTTGTTCAGATAAGTATCTCTTTCATATGAGTGTGCACTGGGTATGCACAAATTTAACACATAAAACAATAAGTTATCAGGTTTGAGAGGAGGACAGGGGTTGTTTCATAAGTAAGAGTGATATTTTTATAGTAACATGGGTCAAAACAGATAACTGAGAAGAAGACAGGAAATTTTCTAAGAATGGCAATATATTTTATACACTTTAAATTTGTCATTATCTTCTAGTTTCTTATTGCCCTGTCAGAGCAGTTTCAGATGTAATTGAATATGTTTTGGGCAAAGCAACTGCTAAAAATTTATTTCTGGCATATGATGCTCCTTCTTCCAGAACTCCCTGTACCAGTGATTACTCACAGTAAGCTATTCCCTCCATCACCCTACCTTGCCCTTTTGGTATGAAAGGAAATAGTCCGTTGAATTTATGTCAAGATGGAGACATGTCCTTTTCCCCAGCCTGCCAGCCCCACCATACTTGGCTGGGCATGATAAGGAGAAAGAAGCAGACAAGTGCATCCATGCTCCTCTGCCACACTCATGGTAGCTTTTCTCTGACAGCACACTTTGCAGCCCTGCCACATCCACATCTCCTCTGGGATTGCTCATTGCTGCAATATGGGCATTAGCAAAACACTTGTCTGTGCCACATGTTCCATGTGTACATGGTAATGAAGACAAACAGGAGTAATGGAAAAACATGCACTCATTTAAGGCCAGACAGATTCTAATACAGAATCTAATTTCCAAATGTAGACATGAACATTTGAAAACTTCGGTCCAAGAGCATACCACTGAAACATGATATGTAGTTTCCTAAAAACAATAAAGCAAGATCTACGCTATTACCTTGCACTTAAATCTTAAGCTGCAAAAGAAAACCTGCAGTCAACTAAACCCTTTAACAATACTACAGGAATACATACCTGATGAAATCTAATTTTTTGCTTTGCAAAAATTGTATGTGTGTTTTAAAAATAATTTTCATTCTTAACAAGACAGCGGAACTTCTAAAACTGCTTGTTCTTCAATTTCCAGTGATCATAACCATGATTGTTTTATGTTTGTCAGCAACAACTAAGTATTTAAAGCTGTAAGTGCACACAAATTCAAGTCTTTCCTTTTAAATATATGCATTTGTTATAAACTTAAACTCATCTCTACTCTTTGAAATTATGAGCTAAATGTCTTCAGTTCACTTCAACTAAAAATAATTGTCAAAAGCATCAGATATAATCTTTTCCTAAACTTCAACTAGATACTGTCACTGTCTTTCAAAAATGAAAAGGATTAAATCAAGAGAGAACACATGTCCAGGATCAGACATAATTAGTTTTAAAAAATCTGGATTATTTTTACAATAAAATTCTGGCATACCCCAAGTTCCCTAGAAATTCAATTTATAATTAGAGAAGGGCCAATCATGCCTCTAGTGAAGATTGCAACAGACTGTTCTGCACACTACATGAGAGAATGAAATAACAGGCTTAATGAAATATTCCTCATAGGGGGAATGATAGAGTGCCTACGTCACTCACACAATCACGTCAATACAATTTCATGCATTTGACTCCTTGACCTAACAGTAAACAGCTGGAAGATTTCACATAGAAGGCTGAAACTAAAATTACTAATTAGTGAGGTTAATCCAGTGAGGCTCCAGGTGAAAAACCCCCACAACTTCAGATAAAGTCTTTTTTTCTGTAGGTATTTTTCTCATATTATAATAAGGATTTGCAGGCTATCTGGTTCAGTGCCATAAACAAACAAACAAACAAACAAATTTAAAATATTAGAAGATATCTTTGAAAAATATAATCTAATATGCAAAAATATAGCTTTATATTTTAATATTTAAGCATGTTCTATAACAGGCCACTTCAATTTGAGAAAATTTTGTTGCCTAGACAACTGATCAGAAGTTACTGAAAATACTTCTTATCATGCTATAGGTTTTAAATAGTGGAGGCAAAATTCAAAGGTAATCATACTGTGTTAGGCCAGCTGATACAGTGCCAAACCAGATAAAGTTTTGCAATCAGTGTTCTGTTGTAAATTCACATAAAAAGCAGAACAATCCAGCCTAAGTACAGGTTAAGGATTATAGCTCTTAGTGTAACCTAATTATGTAAGTCAATCAGACCACTAGAGAGAGGGTGGTAGTTAACCTCTGTCAATAGAGGAGGAGGAGCTGTTAGCACCTGTGTGAAAGAAGGGAGACAGCACAAAAATTACTATGAGCAATAAAACCATTATCTCTGACTAGTTCACAATTTTAAGTATTTTAGTTATGAATTCAAGTTCTGAGATTGGCTTCTCCAAGTATTTTCTGTGAACTCTCCCCACAAGATTTTCCTGATTTATATCCTTAGATTATCAGACAGAGCGAGACGATAGCACTGCTACTTTAAAAGGGTAGTTCTGCAATAAGAAACTTAACACTTACCTTTAGTACAGACAGATTAATAAAAGACCAAAAACCCTGATGGGCACAAGAATAGATGCTATCAGATGCTGTGAGGCAAACTCGTTTGGTTAGCCAAAAATTGAAACCAGTCTAAATGATAAGAACATCTCGTCAGCTCACAAAATATAAAGGTCCTTACATGAAAAGATCCTATGAACTTCATCACAGAAGGGCAGAAAATCAGAAGTATTGATGTAGTAGAATATCTGCAACAGGGTAAGATTTCATTAGTTATGCCTGCTTGAAGACAAATCAAGCAACTCAATGTAATCACTTTATCGTATTGTATAACAAAAAGACAGAAGAGCCTAGAGGTAGCTAAACTCAAAACACAGCTAAAGCAAAAGCCATAACCTGTAAAATTCATAGCCAAGAAAGCATAAGGCATTTTCCAAGAACAGAAAAATTCTCCAGACCAAATTTTTAAAAAGCCAGAAATGGCATGCTATTTTACAATAAAAGCACAGTTCAAGCCAGTCAGATTAGAAAATTCTTTCACCAGAAGGAGAAGACACTCTCCAGTTAGCCACATTACCTTGGGCAAGAGACAAAGTACTTTGTTCAACAGAAAGTAGAGCTTAATAATATGGTCAATACATTACTACATATAAGAATACAGAAGGCCAGATGTTGCTATTTGGCTTAGTCCTCCTCCCCTCTTTTCCTGTCTTTCATTGATTGTTAAATAACGACATCTTGCCACTAGTGTACTTTTAACTATTTTTTAAGCCCCATCTTCAAATTGCTACAAGATCTGGAAAGAAAATAAATGCCAGAGCTAACACCCTGATTGAATTAATGATCTATTTTGGGAATCTAGCCAAAGCTAGGAGGAACAGATAATCAGAAAAAAATACTTTTTTTCTTATATGTATTGTTTAGTTCAGTAAAGAGTCAATTATGATATTTATTCTTAGATTTTGCACACCTTAATAAAGATCTGCTGAACTACTTATGTGTATATTACTACCAAGTTACTAGTTGCGTAAAGCTTCATTTGAATTAAATTACACTTTAAAATAATTTCATTAATGTTGACATCATTTCTAAAGAAATGAAATCAAAAGATTAATCTGTTTCTTTACAGCAAGTTTGCAGCAGGAGAACAACTAAGGTTTTTCTAGAGAAACTACTTCAGAGTTTGTAATGAAGAGAATTAACAACATCTTTCTAGTGAAAGAAAGCAGCCTTGTAACTTAATATAATCAGGACACTATCTTAACAGATTTTGCTAGTACAGCATCAGATATGTTCTCTCTGATAAAAAAAAAATCCAGAAAACCAGAAACCCATGGAAAGCATCATCTTATTTTTTCTTCTGAATCGAAGACTCTCAGTTTGAGAGGTATTGGGCCAGCTTTGGAAGATCTGAATCTTTCTGTTTTTAAATGGCTTAAACAATCATTAGATATGCTTACATTTCATCTGAATGCGTCTGTCTGCAGGGAGGGTAGGGCAGAGTTGTTGCTGAAAGCAGAATTCAACTTCACACCTGTGCTTCTTGAGAGAGTATGTGTCATTAGTACATAAAGTTTGTGGAAAACTGCTTGTTAACACAAGAATCAACCCTGGGGTATATTATTTAAAGTGAAAGTGTGCAGCTCAGTGTAGATGCCAAACAAACTCCTAAACACAACATAAAAAACATCTTAAATGAGAACACAAACAGAATGAAACAAAAGTTTCTTCATAGCAGCAATGTTTCTATGAAATTGGAACAGAAGTTCAGATTTACAAATAAGGCCCATGTCTCAGGTTGGATGGAGAAGCTAATTGAACAGCTCACAGAACAACATGGTCCAGGGGGTGACTGCTGCAGATGCATTTATTTTACATTGAGAGGGCACAAACATTTAGTTTACCAGAGAAAGAAACATAGTGATATAGACTTGCAGCAAGAATACAAGGAAGAGTGGGGGGAAACAAGGTATTTACTTCAGAAGAGCCATGCCCCAACCTTTGAACCTACCCATAGCTTAAAAAAAACCCAAAACATACCAGTGAGGTGGTATTAATTTATAGCTAATGTGGCTTGGCAACTAAATGCTAGGAAAAACTAAACTGTAAAACCAGAGCAATGGTTCCCAACAAGTTGTCCCAAAACTTGGGTCCGTTACCTGGTGTGTGTCACCCAGTTTACACACAGAGTCAAGCTATTTTCCTTTACTGCGTAAATATGCAGATCCAGGTGCAAGGCACAAACCACCGCACAGTTGATGTAAACCAAGTTATTTGTACACAAGATATTAACATATTTAATAATCTACTTTATTCATTATTAAATGATTGGTTAAAAATCTTCACCTACCATGTGTATAAACACACATACCCACTATGATTTTTGAGACTATTACTTCCTTAACCTTTCGGGTCAGTGGGTTTCTTGAGTAGGTGATATTTGAGTCAGTGGTCATAATCTCCCCCTGTCGGAATTAAC